>NW_012153063.1:2588853-2609861 GCF_000956105.1 Propithecus coquereli | reverse complement strand
CCACTTAATGAGCTAGGAAAGAGGACCGTAAGTTATCTGGGGAACAAATCATGCCTCTTAAATAAGTGAGTTTTTAAAAAATGAACGCACATTTCCTTCAAAGATCTTTCTAGGCTGGAAGGAAGGGACCGAATGTTACTCTAAAGTCTTGACACCTCGGCAGCAGAGCGAATGGAGAAGTGCTCTTTCTCAGGGGAGCAGGTGTATCTTGAGTGGGTGCTGAACGGTTCATGCCTCATGCTCAGTCTCCCAGGGGGCTTCAGATCTTGTGGGAAGGGGCACTTGCTAAGTGCCAAGACTAGAGCTGGGTCTTCTGACACCTCACCTGCAGCCTTTGGCGTCTTCACCACCTGCTGATCCTAACTACTGGGTTTCTAGTGTTGTGGTGGTGGGGCCAGTTAGCTGAGCGGGTTAGAGCAGGTGATGGGGCAGATTGCTCTTCGTGCAAGCTGGTTAGTCTTTGCCCAGAGAAAACATCTCATTCTGCAAACCCAGGCAGCACAGCTGACTCTGATCAGTCCACAGTTCATTAAAGGATTGGGAGAGGCCGGGCACAGTGGCTCACGCCTGTGATCCTAGTACTCTGGGAGGCCGAGGCAGGCGGATCGTTTGAGCTCAGGAGTTCAAGACCAGCCTCAGCAAGAGCGAGACACCCCCCCATCTCTACTAAAAAAATAGAAAGAAATTAGCTAGGCAACTAAAAATATATAGAAAAAATTAGCTGGATGTGGTGGCGCATGCCTGTAGTCCCAGCTACCCAGGAAGCTGAGGCAATAGGATCGCTGGAGCCCAGAAGTCTGAGGTTGCTGTGAGCTAGGCTGACGCCACAGCACTCACTCTAGCCTGGGCAACAGAGTGAGACTCCGTCTCAAAAAAAAACAAAGCAAAACAAAAAGGGATTGGGAGAACTGGGTGGGGGCTGTAGCAGAAAATGTGGAGAGCTAAGGGCAAAGATACTGCCCTTTTTGGGAAACCAGATCAGAAAGATGACTAAGCGTTGGATAGAGAACCCGGTTGTCCAGGTGCAAAAGAGCTCAGTTGAGATAAGGATTCCAGAAGCCAACCCAGAGCCCCTGAGGTATGAACAGCAGAGTAGTGGAGGAGGACACAGCCGCAGGGTTGGACGGTGTGTAGTCGGTGTGAAAATCACTTTCCTGGGAGTCCAGTCTCCTGGCTCCCACTTCTATTTTGGCTTCCAGTCATCTGAATGTTGAGTTTTTTTGTTGTTTCTCGTTTATAAAAAGCAATCATAATACTGGCTAGCTGAGGGCCTGTCTTCAAAGAACATTTACTTAAAGATAGAGTAAGGTTAGGGTCAATCTTGCCAGGGGTGGAACTGGGCTCCCCCTGCCTACCCCCTCAGCCTGCCATCTCATACTGTAATGTTATTAGTCACTAAGAGCAGGTGAGGGAGGGCTTGGGTCAAAATTAACCCATCGTGATCAGAGAAACTGAAATGCCTGCCACACTATCTGCTGGTTAGCAAGGCACATTTCTGTGTGTTAGTTATCTGTTGCTGTATAACAAATTACCCCGAAACTTAGTCACTTAAAACAAAAGTAAACCATAATTGTTTCTCACGGTTTCTGTGGGTCAGGGATTCCAGAGCAGTTTAGTTGGGCAGTTTCGGCACGTGGTCTGTTATGAGGTTGCAGTCAAGATATTGGCTGGGGCCAGTCACCTGGTGAAGCCTTAGGTGGGGCTGGGGACCTGCTTCCCAGGTGGGTTACTCCCGTGGCCGGCGAGTTGGTCGGAGGGCCCCTGCTCCAGCACACATGGGCCTGCCCACAGGTGGCTTCAGTGTCCCGGTGGCATGAGAGCAGGCTTGTGAATTATCTGAGGGAATGAAAGCCAGGTGAAGCTATCCTTTTTATGACCTACCTGAGAAGTCAGGTGGCATCACTTCGGCCACATTCTATTCATTAGGTTGGACTTAGTGATTCATTTCTGTGTTTAAGAGAAGGAGAATTAGGCTCCACGTTAGGCATACGTGAATATATTTTAAAATCACCATATTGCCGACATGATGGCTCATGCCTGTAGTCTCAGCATCTCAAGAGGCTGAGGCAGGAGGATCCCTTGAGCCCAGGAGTTTGAGGCTGCTGTGAGCTAGGATCACGCCACTGCACTCTAGGCTGGGCAGCAGAGTGAGACCACATCAATCAATCAATCAATAAACAATCATCATATCCTATAATAACATTTCATGTTTGTTTATCACTTTATAGTTTAAAAAGCACTATTTCCAAAACAACTTTGTGAGAGGCAGGCGTGCTTCACTTGATACGCATTTATACCCATTAGAGAAATTAGCTGGCTTGCCAGAGCTACCCACCTTCTAGTAAGCGATGGAGCCAAGACTGAAGCCCAGGTTCTCTGACTCCTCGTCCAGTGTTCTTTCTCCTGTGCCATATGGGTGTACGTGTATAAAAATAGGCAGCCTCTTAGGTAATCTCACACTTGCCATGTTTATGGCAGAGAGATATAAGGGGTACAAATAAAATAGTATTTTCAAAAAGCATGAGAAAAGGGAAATACAAAGTCAATCATGATTCTTATAGTTATTTCCTGTGCACAGGCTGAGAGGCATCAGAAAGCAAAGGCTCCCCTGTGATACACTCACAGGGAATGGCCTTGGGTCCCAGCAAGGTGTTTTTTAATGTCCTGGTCAAACTTACCTATGTCGCCGACAGCCAGCATAAAACGGGGCCCTGGGAGTTCCTCTGGTTCTTCCTTTCTACTCAGTTCAACAACTATATATCTAATGCCTGTGTGCCCCGGGCACTGTGCCAGCAACAGAGGAGGCAAAGGCAAATAAGCCACAGTCCCTTCCCTCACTGAGCTTACAGTCTAATGGGAGAGGCAGACAAGCATGTTTTGTTTGTTTTTTGGTTTTTGGTTTTTTGTCAATGGAGTCGAATACAGGATACCTGGAAACACATCTAACCAGGTGTGGCAGATTATGTTTTGCAAAGGTAGCCACAACAGTACCTCCCATCCTATGTGCCCTTCTTACACTGTGACTTTGACACTCCTCCCATCCAATGGTGGGATCTGTGTTCCCTTTCCCCTAATTTGGGTGGGCCTGTGACCATGAGAGTGATGCCATGTGATTTATAAGGCCAAGTCATAAAAGGTAATATAGCTTCAACCTGGTGCTTTCTGGGGACGCTCACTCTTGGAACCCAATTGCCATGTCATAAGGAAGCCCAAACTGGCCCATACAGAAAGATCACACGCACAGGCTGCATGTAGTCGTTCTAGCCGACAGCACAGCTGAGCCCCAGCTGACAGCCATATCAACCACCAGACACGTAAGCAAAGACAACCCCAGATGATTCCAGCTCCTTGCCTTCAAGTCTTAGATGAGGCTTCAGATGAAGCTACAGATATCTTCGAGCAGAAACAAGCCATCTCCACTGTGTCATGCCTAAACTCCTGACCTACAGAACTTCTGCTCCTGAGCATAATAAAATGATTGTTTCACACCACGAGGTGTTGGGGTAATTTGTTTTGCAGCAATAATAACCAGAGCACCCAGTAACTCTGCCATCAGGGAAGGCTTCCTAGAGGCTATGACTGAAAGTTAAGATGGGGAGCCTGTAATCGTGAGGCCGGCAGAGAGGAATAGGAAGAGGACTTTCAGGCCTTGGTAACCTCAATCCCCTCAATGACCTGATCCACAGTGTTTCTGTCTTGGGGCAAGCAGGAGAAAAATTTTCATTACTAACTTTGACATTTCTAAAGAACATTGAATGCATGCTTCAGGATTATTTTGATAAATTGTCTCAACAAAACATTTATGGAATGAGTATAATGGTATCATTTCACTTCCCTCAGAAATGAAAGACTCGTGATGTGCTTAGAGCCACAAAGAGCAAGGAGTTGCGTTTTCAATCTTTCCATCTCACCTGTGTACCTGCAACATGGGCCCAACTCTCTGTCACCAGGCCCTGGCCTGTTGTTTTCTCCCTATTCATTTAGCAAATATTTGTCAAGCACATACTGTGTGCCAAAAGCCATGTTAGCCCTGAATTTCAGAGGGCACATCTTCTCAGAAAAGGAATAGTGATTCTTACCAATTCTTACCAACTCCTGCACCTGCCTGTGTGCTGAGAACTTCCAGTAGAGGCTGCTCATGATTCTGCTCAACAAAATGATGTCCAATGGGACTTTACCCTGATGCCTTGTACCAACCATCCCACCACACTCACAGTTGGCATTCCAGGGATAACTAGAAGGCCATGTCTATTCAGGCGTTGAGGGCTGAGGAGGTTTCTAGCACTTCACTTGATGATACTCCAGAAATGGAACCAGAAAGTATGGCAACCTCACGATACAGCACCATTACCACATGTGTCGTAGTGGACACCACTGTCTACATGTGATGATAGCCTGCTATTCCACCTACACTTGGAATTTGCAGCTTTTCAACAATATCACTCCCATCTTTCCAAGGAAACATTAGAAGGCTGACAGAGGCAGCTTTTCATATTGCTGTTTAGCTTTTATTTTAATTTCCGGGTAAATTCTAGTGAACCATCAACACATTTGCTCCTGGAATTTTAAACGAGATTCAAAACAAGTTACGACAGCAGGGAAGATCTTTAGAGCACAAAAATAAAGGAGAAGTATAGGGAGCAGCATTGAAAAAGCTGCTGGAACTTTTTAATAAGCCTGTATTTCTGTAGCTGTTGAGCAGGTTTCTTGTCACTCAGAAATTGACTCTCTTTTTGAGAGCTAGTCATTCATTCATCCATATGAGAAGAAAGTGATAACCATCTATCAGGTACCAGGCACTTGCTGTGGCAACTGCTGGGGACAGGATAGAGGGGCACAGCACCCACCTTCTTGGAGCACATTCTCTCCCAGCTCTGTACTGGTGAGGCAGGCACGTCAGAGAAGCCAGCTTGCCAATCCATTCCACATTTTAAAGAAGGGAATTATGGCTCTAGAATAGAGCTACGTTGACTGGGATCCCTGCAGAGACCAGATAAATGGCAGCTGTGCCCAAAGCAGGCCTAGGTGAGTCCTCAGGATGTGAGGATGAACCAGAGACGGCATCTTTATGTGAAGGGGGCAACTCAGCCCCAGAGGCGTCAGCTCTTCCCGTTTTCCAAGAGAAGCCGGAAATCCGTATTTTTATGTGAAATTTCTCAATATTTAAACACTCTGCAGGCCAAACAAAACACAGCCACCAGTTTTGACCTCTGCTTTATAATAGAGAATGCCTGCTTTTGTTCCGTCAAACTAATGAATGCTCAATTACGAGAAGGAATTTGGAGGTTAGTGTTAGATTGTGCTCCTCAAAAGGCTGCAGACCCCATCTCAAACCCTTGAGATACTAATTGACAGACTTGCACAGGCCGACAGCTGGGCTCCGAAAGTGGACACACACAAGGAAGCAGGCAAGCTATTCCAGGTCACTTTGCAAGGTCAGGGCAGCAATGCAAACATTAGGAAGGCCGGAGACAAAGGTCAGGTGGCAGCAAGGAAGCCCTACATTTCCTCAAGCCGTTGGTTAATAAATCATATTCAAAAGGTATCACTAGACTCCTTCTCCCTGGCATTGCTTTGTGAGGTGGAAAATTAAATAGAAATCAAAATTAAGATGGCTGTCAGGAGCTTTTAGGAGGCCAGCACGGCAGTGTGAGGCGAACATGGGATGGAGTTTCTGCCTGGAGCAAAGGTCTCCAAAAGGATGACGATATCTGCCGACGGTGGGCATCCCAGAGGTGCTGGCCAGTGTCGTGGTTACACACTGGAGCTTTGGAGGCTGCCTGCCCATGTTCAAATGCCAACTCACCCCAGATGTAGCAGGTGACCTTGGGCAAGTCATTCTCTTCATGCCTCAAGCACTTCATCTCTGAAGTGGGGATAATAGCACCTGCCCCCAAATGTTGGTGTGAGGCCTGGAGTTAGTTCATGTAAAGCACTTAGAACTCTGCCTGATGCATAAGGGCACAGGAGATGAGAGCTCTACTGATGTCACAAGTGCTGGTATTATCCTTACTGCGAGACGTGGACCTTGTATAAATGGCTCCCAGGAGCTTTCTTCAGCTTTCTTCAAGACACTGCCTCTGTGGACACTAGACTGCAGCCATCGCTACGGAAGTAATACTTGCTACATCCCAGTTTTGCCTGTCACATTCTGCAAGGGAATCTAGGCCATAGGCACCTGTTGTAGCCACAGTTGCACTGTCCCCATGGAGAGCAGCACCTTGGCAGTAAAAGCAGAAAAACCCTCGCTGCCTTCCCTCTGCCTCCTGGAGGGTGCTAGGCTGGGCCTCCCCAGCAGCTCCACAGGGGACTTGAGCCTGGGATCCCCCACCCTCTCGAGGCAGTGAGCTCTCCCCGAGACTACACTAGAGCCAGGTACTGCCCTCTGAGCCTCACCACCTTTCTTTGCTGTCACTAAGAGAAATCTTCAGAGCTTGCAACGGAAGGTGGGATTTGGCTTGCCAAAAAAGGTAAGCACCTTCGCCGTCGGTTTCTTTGAAGGATGCATGCCCTTTGGCTGGGTTGTGCACAGACAGCTTTTCAATTTTAACAACAAAAAAAAATCCTTCTGTAAATTTTGTAGAATCATACAGTACATATTTTTGCACTTAAAGAAAATCATGGAGTCCATACTATTTCTGCAGCTACAGAGGAGAGAAGCTTACCAGACTGAAATGTTGGCAGAAACAAAGAGAAGCCATGTTCCTTCCCACCTGCAATTATAGTTTTACCAGCTTGTAAAGCTCACATAGAATTTGCAGTACATTCTTCCCTTGCAGTAGGGGAGAGGCCCTGCTGTGAATGTAATTGGCTTTCTAGCTTCCTTTAACGCTGAGGTGGAAGGGACCTGGACTGAAGGGCCTTTACTTTAGAATTAACTGCTGTTGAATTGTGTTTAAATTCCATGCATCTCCCTGAATGTATCTCTTCCATTAAGTCTCAGTCAGAAGTGGAAGCACAGCTTACCTCTGAAAATATCCCCATCTCCATCATTTCTCATCACTTTGTAAAAGCAGAGTGTCTTTCTTTCTATAAAAATGGATTTTTAACTTAACCCTGGTAAAGATTATTTTCAACCCTGTTTAACCCCTGTTAAAGATATATGGCAGCTTTAAATGACAATTTCGTACAGTACAGCCCATTTGGACCACTTTTTAGTCTGGCTTTGGTACATTTCTGTCCCAAGAAGAGGACCACAGGCATATGTTTGCATAGAAACTGTCTCTGTTACTTTACTTCTTGGGTCCTGAGTTTCCTCATTCATGAAGTGAGAAGGTTGAATTAAGCAATCTTTCCAGCTCTTTCCAGCTCTAGGGTCCTGATTTTATGATTTTATGTTCTTTGAGAGGCGACTAAATTATGGAAACCCCTCTGCACGTATTGCTCTCTGGGGCTTCCCAGCCAGTTTGCATAAAGTATCCGAGCTTCTGGGTGCAGCAAGGAACCTGGGACGACGGCCAGATCGCCGAATGTGGCCTCAGCACCTTCAGTTCTAAGCAACAAAGGGTGAGATTTCCATTTGCCAAAGGTCAGCTGCTTCAACTTTTTGTCATTAAATAGCAGTTTTATGCATTTTTCACAAATATGATCTGAAAGACAGCTTACAAAAGCAAGTTAAATATACGGATTATATATATTCCTTAAAGATAAATTGTCTTCTTTATACTTTACCATCCAGTGGCCGTTAAAATAATGCCAGCACACAAAAGTTGACCAATAAACATGTGCAGAAGATAAAATGTCATCTAGTGGGTTTCCTCCTAAAACAGGCAGCAGCAATCAGGTTATCCGGCGAACTGAGTTGATGTTTGTGTTCAGGCGAACAGCAGAGAGCCCTTTGCAGATCAGGTGTGTAGGAGGTGGAACTATTTAAGGACTTGTGATATAAGGGACACTCAAGGAATGGGGCACTGTAAGGGAAGGTTTGGAGCTAGAGGAGAGAGGAAATCAGGGGAAGGAGACTGTGAGAACAGAGGTCAAGGGTGCACAGAGAAAGTAGGCTAGGCAGTCGTGGGCAATAAAACTACTGATTTGAGTTTCACCTTTTTCTCCTTTCTCTGCCTTGCTGCCTGCTGGGGACAGGGACTGATCGTGTGGCAGACGTGCAGAAGGAGCTAGAATGGACCAGGATTGTCAGCTGCTCGCTCCAGCCCTGACTGTGAAGGCGCAGTCTCACTGAAGGCGAGCAGACTGCTCAGTTCACTCTCTGTTCCCAGCACTTAGCCAAGAGGACAGAGGGAGGGACAGTCAGAAAACCCACGAGCCAGGATGGCAACAACAGTTTACCCTTTACCAAGTCACAAAAGATATCTGGTGCTTAAAATCTTTGTCTGTCAAATGAGATGGCTGTACTAAATAACTAGATTAATAATAGCTCCTTTTTATTATATGCTCAAGAAATGTTACTTACTTTTATTATCGAGTGCTTACTTTAGGCCAGACTCTGTTCTAAATCTATGTGGATTATCTCATTTAATCCTCACCACAGCCCTCCGAGATAGGTACTATTATTATCCACGTGTTACCAATGAGATTAACTTGCCTGAAGTTGACTAGCTCACATGAAGGAGCTGGGATTCAAACCTAAGCTGTCGTGTTCTAGCATGCATCCACTTTCTTTTGTTTTTTCAGTTTTGTGTGAAATGTTTCAGACTTATCAAAACATAAAGAAGAATGCATACCTCCAGCTGCATGGTTGTTCCTGCAGTGGAAGGACACCCTTCATTAGAGAAATGGGCACACACTCTGAACCACCAAATTGGACTGTTTTCTTCCAGCACTAACATTCTCTATTTCTAGAGGGCAACTGCTACCAAATCCACCTGGCAGCCATGCAAGCACCCCACCACACCCCTGCGCCCCCATTTCTGAAGCTCCACCACATCTTCCCACTGGGCGGGAGGAAGAAATAATTGGACAAAGGGGGAAGAGAACCAGGCAAATGCCCCCATCACTAGCCCCAGTGTGGCAGCACCACACGTGGCAAAAACCCAGTGCCCAGAGAGCTATTGTGATCATACTGGTCAGGCCCAGCTTCCTGCCTAGTTTCCCCCAAATAGGCCATAAACCCTAAAATTATTTATAGGTCAGTTTTAACCAGTGCCATGGTGGTCAAAATATTTCTATTTATCCACACCAATGACCTATAGTCATGAAAAACAGCAAGATTCTAGAACAAAGAAACTGGATACTCCACAGACTATCTATTATAGTCCAGAAGGGAGCGCAAGCTATGGATTTATGGTGCTGTGAATTTCCTTTTTGTTTCATTTTTCAAAAATTTGGAGTTAGTGCATTCTGTATCTATAGCTATGGCTGACCTGTGTCAGTGTGTGTTTATGTATTTATAGCTGGTCTGATTCCAAAAGAACTTTTGAGGTGGAGCTTCTTTCTCTCTCTCCTCTCCTCTTCTCTTCCCCATCCTCGTGTGTGTGTGTGTGTGTGTGTGTGTGTGTGTGTTCATAACTGTGCTTTTAACTCCCATCCCCTTCCACTGGTTCGAATCATTGGCATATGCGCTTATCAAAGATGATTCTGTGCTGCTCAGGATCTGCCTGTCTGGAGTTCTGCTAGCATCCCTCCTACAGAATGTGGTTAGAAAACCTGCCTTCTAGAACTACCATCAGCCTAAAGGTTCCCTTCAGCCACTGGAAAGCTAGAGAGCAAAAATGTCAACTGATGCAGTTGACATTTTAGGTGTACATATAATTTATCAAGTTTTTGACCACTCAGCTCTTAGTCCGTGGTCACAAGAGGAATTAGCAACCCTCCCCTGCTACCCCAAAACCCAAAGAAGGAAGGGCGTTACTTGGCATTGGCCCAGGGGCCTGCTGGCACACAGTGTCAAACGGCAGCACAATGGTACATTTTGGCCACAGAAGGCTTTGGGGTGGCAGAAAGGGCCAAAATAGTTGTGGTGTAAGTTGGCCAGGATATTAAGCAAATCTGAGTTTAATTTAACATAGAGATAACAATCCTTTTTTTTGTTTCCCAACTGGCTGCTGCTTGCTCTGTCTCCACGGGACCAAAGATTTCAGCCAGGAGTTAGTTCATGAGGGTATTTGAGTCCTTTCAAAGTGAGGCATTTAATGGCCTTTACACAGGCTTCCAGGTTTGCCTGGGCAAGATGGAGTAGGGATAACAGGGCACATGGGTGGCTGGGGGAAGCTGAAAATGGATCTTGAGGCTTGAATTCCTCCTATGAGTTTGCTTAAGCCACATCGCCTGAGCTTAGAATAGAGAGGCAGGCAGTCTGTCTCCTTGGGATAAGGAAGGATTTGGAACTCAGCGACTGTGAGGTCTTGGCCCCTACTGTGTTTTCTGGTTTGTTTTGTTAGCAGGAGCAAGTTATTCTAGTTTCTTGCTTCTGGGTTTTGCTTCGGCACATTTTAAGCAATGAGTCTCCACCCCACTAATGGCAATGGGGTGGATGGAATGGGATAATGAAAGGGGTGGAGAGAGAAGTTGATTCAGCTGCTTAGGATGCGGGAGGCAAGGAAACTTCAGACCTTGGAGCTAGCTTCTGAATCCACTGAGGGTGGAGAGGGAAAGGGGACCACAGGATTAAAATCATCTCCATCTAGGAGAGGAGCTGAAGTCTTTCACAGATACTGACATGGCCAGCCATGCTAGTGAGGAAAAACTAGCTTGTTGTCTGTGCTGCAATTTTATTACCCGTGAAATGGTTAACAGTGGAGAAGCTAGAGTATTTAGAAAAGTAGTCTGTGAAGTATAGCCAACCAAAAATGATTATAATACAGCTAAAAATGGTTAAAATGGTAAATTTCATGTTATGTGTATTTGCCACAATAAGAAAAAGACTACCATTCCTTTAAAAAATGATTATGAACACCTTAGGAAGTACTGGCACTCCTTGACTTATGGAGTATATTTTACAACCTTTAAAGTATTTAAGTGCTAGGTGCAATGCACTATGATGCAGTGAATTCAAAATATGTGTACGACAAGACACACATTTTAGGTGGGCATGTGCTGAAAGAGTCCTCCGAACTGAGAGGAGAGAAATATATTTAGGAGGAAATGACCAGCCCCTCATACCCAGGGTCTAGGAGGTCACCCAGCTGGGTGTCCTCTGTTCCTAGGCTGGGAGCACAAGCACAAGTGATTTTATGATTCTTGCCAAGACTATGTCGTGCCTTCACAAAATAAAATGTCACCTGAGTTACTTAGTTCTCAGGCCTGCTTGCAAGAGCCTTTTAAAATAATCCATAAGTAAAGATTCATCCTTGAATGCAGGTCCTTATCTTATTCATCCTGGTCCCTGCTCCTGAGAGCAGTGCCTGGGCAAGAGGAAGTGGCCGATAAATATGGGGTGAATGAATGAACCAGTTATAGGAGGTGAGGATAAGAATCAGCTCAAAGGCAGCCATCTGTTCATTCAAGCTATGTCATTGCATAAGTGAGTGTTTGTGAGCTGAAAGCCTCACTAATATTTATCTTTTGTTTTTTCTTTAGGACTGCTTGGTCCTGAGTTCAAGTAAACAATTGACTTTCAAGTAAATCTTTAAGTAACCCTGATCCATTGGTTAACTTCAGCATGGCCCCTGAAAGGCAGTTTGCCTAATGGTGGAGGGTATAGAGTCCGGAGCCAGGCAGCCTGGATTTGTATCTCGGCTGTACCCTTTACCTGCTGTGTAGCCTTGAGAGTTACTTAAACTCGCTGTGCCTCAGTTTCCTTCTCTGTAAAACAAGGATAATGCTTGGCAAACGGTGAATGCTGTTGTTGACAGTCCCTCACTGTAATATTAACAAGGCTCGCTTGATTTACAACACTGCAATGAGGCTTTATCATGCCCCCATGACCACAGATTCTTTCCTTGTGTTTTTTATTCTGATCAGCATTTAAAACTATCCGTGAATAGCAAGGACACTTTAACTGACATTAGAAACTATCAGAAATGTTACAAAGGGGATTCCCTACATGGACAATTTGACATTTATTTCACATCCTATTGCCACCACTTCTACTAATCTTTTCTACCTTATGTGGCCTCAGTTTCTCCCTCTATGACGTGGAGAATAATGACTGATAAGGAAACTAATAAAATATGTATTGAAATTTTGAAATTTTATTGGAAAATGTTAGCTAATAATTAAGTATAGTAAAAATGCTTTTTCAAATGACCCAGAAATCACTGATGCTCACATTTAAAAAAATACAATGAAAATAGTAGTTGACTTGCTTTGGTAATCATACCCTTTAAAAGCAATACTAGAAAGCCATGTACGTATAGCCCAATAGAAGAAGCAATGTAGCCATCACGACATAGAGCTGAGATTCAAAATCAGAGTTTGGTGGGATGATACCGCTAGCAGCACTGCACCCTTAAGAGATGGCCTTTTCTGTTGTCAGGTCTTACAGTATATCCTTTAGTAGTAAGTTACTTTATATGTATATATTTATAAGTGTGCACAAATATGTATGCAAATATATATTACACACAGTCATGTATTTAAGGAAATGGACTTCTTTCCATACTTTGAGAATTTCTGGTAACTCCGTTTCATTTTATGAACACACATTCTCACTTGATCTTAACCACCTGTTTTCTAGGATGCCCTGTAAGTTATCCTCATGACATCACCTTATGACAAGAATCATGAGCAGGTAGTTCGTGACTCTTAAAAACTGAATGAAAAACAACAAGGAAAAGCATGCGAATGTGGAAGGGCCGGCGGATGGCAGAAGGAAGAGGAAGGCAGCCTGGCCCGGGAATGGCACTAGAAACAGGGAGAGCAGAGAGAGCTGGCTGCCTCCAGACATGTTATTTTTCCTGTGGCTTCTTGCTCCCTTCCACCCCCACCTCTTCCAGTCTGAGCTTTGAGTACAGTTGAATTTTCACCACAGAACTTGGCTAGGCCTCCTAAGGGACTTTCTCTTTCCCATCTTTCCATAAATTATAGGTTTGCACATGAGAGCAAAACAGATGATTCCCATTATCTTTTGGGTTGGATTAGGACTCTGTGTGTGTGTGTTTAAAAACCTCCAGCCCACTCTTAAATGTGTATCCCAGTTCAGGGAGGTGGAGCTCCTGTTAATATAGTGGCCTATCCCCCGACAAATTGGTCCCCTCCTCCTCAATAGGATGGTTTCAACCTGGTTTCCTCGACCAGTGTTGACTGCAATCATTTTCCTCGGCCTTTAAATAGGAAGTCATGGCTCCACGGTAGCAGGGCCTTGTCTGGCTTGTTCACCCGCATCCCCAGCACCTGGAACGGTGCCAGATATACTGCAAACTGCTCTTGAATGTATGGGGAGATTTTTCTCCTTATTTTGGTGGCAAAATGACATTTCTAGGACACTTTTTACTTTCATAAATGACCCATTCAGATCACTGTAATTAGACAGATCCAAAAAAGTTAATTCACCCCAGAACATAGAGGCCATTTATGAGTGGAGATCTACTAAAAGCTAGAGCTACTGCTAATACTAGTTCAGTTTAAGGAGCTCCATTCCTGGACACCCTTTGATTAGATACCCAGGCCAGGTGCAAAGACAGTAATGGATGGGGAAAGTAGTTTACTGCGTGGTGTCTGAGCTTATTCTGCTCTTTTTGGTATCCTAAGGTACCAAAGCCTTCTACAAGAAATAGGTTCTAGGGAAAAGGCGCAGAGGAAAATGAAAAGGTGTGGCCTATTAAGTAAGGGGAGCAGTATGTAATGCACTCCAGGATCGGAACATTTTATTGCTTGTAGACATAATAGGAGTAGAGTGAAGGGATTATAAAAAACATACGTATATCTGTATATATCCCTGACAGCGTGAGAGGAAGAAGAAAAGCAGGAAAGGACAGACAACGTTTATAAAAAAAGACTAGTTAACGTTTGAAAGTCGAGGGACCTGCCTGAAAGAGCAGAGTGAGCAGGGATGACAACTTCGCCTACTCAGAGAAGCGACAGCCTGGCAGTGAAGAGGTCTGCGGAGAAAAAGGGCCGGGCTGCAAATGGTGGATGGCGACAGCGAAAATCAATCGCTGAAGTGAAGTGTTCACGTGGAGATGCTGGAGGAGGAAGCAGCCAGAGTTGAGTGGAGAGGAAGGGGAGGTGACAAAGATGTTACCAAGAAGCATGCTGTAGAGGTGGAAGAAACAGTCCTATGGTGAATGGATAGGGACTGAGGAAGACAGATATTTTTATAATCCAGGTCTTTCTGAATGAGACCACCATCAAGGTAGGCCCAATACAGGGTCTAGGGATTGCTGTAAATTTCCAATACGACCTTATCTTGTAGTTTAATAAGGCAAATATGTACTTGTCCACTATCTCCTGCCCTAACCTTGACCAAGTCCTACTAAATTAATACCCCGTCTTTCTACTTGACTGCCCTGGCAGCGCTGTTGTTCTCTGTGTACTAAATATAGTTCCAGGGACAAAGGGATGAGACACATGAAAGGCAACAGCTTAGGATATGTTAATATATGTCTTTCTTGTTCAGGACCAACTAATCCATCTTAGGAGACCCCTAGAACTACTGCTTTTTGATGTTAGCAGATTTATTTGATGATTTGCTATGAGTAAGTCCTGCCTTACTGTATTTCATAATATGAATTAAATTATAACATGTGTAGCCAGGCTGAGGATTAAACCCTACGTTAATTCTGTTGTTTACTCTAAATATAGGAGACATTGATTTCATAATTTATTTGGACAGCTTTGTTTACCTAAGTAGTGACTTATGGTTAAGATTCTGAAAGCCTTTCTCTGTGGCGTGACATTTTTGTGTCAGATGCATTGTGTACTATGCCCTAAAGGCAGAAATATATCATTTAGACTTGCTGTTGGCCAGGTAAATGAGGCATGGAAGGAAATATGAGCAAAATGAATAATAAATTGCCTTAGGTACACGTGTAGTATGTTACTCATTTTAATTGACATTAGCAAAAGAATTGTCATTCTTACACCATAGCCGTATGTTCTTTCCAGAAATGTGTTGCGGTATTACTGTATGCCTGATCTAGTCTAATGCAGGCCTAGACCAATATCCTAATTTGGCATTTCCCAAAGTATGGGGTAGTGAATAACATTTTTATGTTCTTAATAGGGGCCATTTACTGTTCTAAGAGCTTACAGTTATTATCTCCATTTCGTAGATGCAACCCTAGAAGAGAAGGTAGATAGCTTGCTCAAGGTCACCAGCTAGTACATGGAAAGGTCAGAATTTGAACTCAGGAAGGCTGTTTTGGCCAATGTTCTTCTGATTCCATGGAATGTCTACCAAGACAATATTGTTGGTATAGAAAATGATTTTAGGCGGTACATAGACATGGCTTAAAATGACCTTGAATTACATAATGAGAACATTATTCTCTTCAATTCTATTTCTGTCCTTCATATTAAACCAACAGAAAGTTTCATTCTGGTGTTGGTATGACTGGAACCCCTAACACCTGCCGCTCTCCCTTTTCAACAGAGAAGGCTCAGGGCCTTCAGGCATCTGTGTTAGCTTCATTTTATGGCAAGGGATACTGGTTTTCCAATTATGGTATTTATATAAAGTTTCATTTTAAATAAACTTACATAAGTAAATAAATGACTAAATTTAAATAAAACATTAAATAAATACTACAGATGAAATGCAGCAATGACAATGCTTGTGAAGGTGTTTTCACATGATTGAAATTTGGTAAACACTATCCTGATTCTTTCATTTTTAAATTCACTTTTTACCAATGGCTTTGGTTTTCAATAATTTTTAATGGCTTTTAATCTATAGGTTATTTTTCTCCCTCTCTGCTTCTTGCTGGAATCCCATGTGTCCTTTTTTTTCCCCTAGAGACAGGATCTTGCTCTGTCACCTCCAGGCTGGAGTGCATGGCGTCATCATGCTCACTGCAACCTCAAATTCCTGGGCTCTAGTGATCCTCCTGCCTCAGCCTCCCGAGCTGGGATTATAGGCACATGCACCATGCCTGGCTAATTTTTCTTTCTTTTCTTTTTTCTTTTTTTTTTTTTGTGGAGACAGGGTCTCGCTATGTTGCCCAGGCTGGTCTCAAACTCCTGGCCTCAAGCAATCCTCCCCGCTCCACCTCCCAAAGTGCTGGGATTACAGGCATGAGCCACCATGCCCACCACCCCCACACTCCGACACCGTATTCTTATCACAAAGATTCCCAACTTCCCTCCATCGGTTTGAGGCTCATCTGGGATAGAGTTTTCACCAGATTTTAATAATAACACATATATTCAGTTTATTAAAATATTTATTTTTCCTAAAATCATAATGTTTCTACTTTTTTAGTGTTAAAATCCTCTTCCCTTTTTTGTGAAATGATGGTGATGGTAGATGGTAGATTTTGTTTTCAGTGTCCTTACTTGGAAAAATTAAAAATTGGAAAATTTTTGAAAATTGTGCTGATCTACAAATCACAAAATTTGGGTGTCTGTGCTCAGTCACTCTTGACTCATGGTATAATTCCTCCCAGTTGCCTAGCAGTTTGAATATTTTTGGAAGGGTGATATGGACTCACACCAGTCTTTCTTTTTTAAGTATACTCAAGTGTTTTTTTCTTCAAGGAAATTGTTAAAGAGCTCCTGCTTGTGAAACTCTCTTATTTCTGTTCCCTAGCTTTATAGTTTTCCTATCAGGACTGCAATCCTAATTATTAAGAAAATAATTTTTTAAAGTATCTGAAATATAATAACTAATTATTGTGAGCAATCAATCCGTGGAATACTTACACAGTACTTGCTAAGATATGTCTATTTCATATTCACTTCCAAAACGGAAAGTTCATAGCACAATTGAGAAATACTTAAACAGTGATTGGAGGGTTTTTTTGTTTATTTTTCTTTTTTTTTTTCTTTAATGTTGCTGCTATTGTTTCCAGGACTCAGGAGAATAGAGAAGCTAAAAATCTTGCACATATTTAAGAAAATTTTAAAAGGCCATCCTTTCTCTATCTCTGCATCTTCATTTCTTGCTTTGAGGAACACATTATTTTACCTGAGATTTCAGAGTTGGTCTAGAAAGAGGCCATTTGGAGATGCTGATAGATTTGCAAAAGCCCCAAAATGCCCCATGTCAAGGAAGGGTTAACGGCAGGGCCAAAGCACAAACAAGAAGCAAAATTTGAAAACTCCAGCAAGATTTAAGGTGGTTTGTCAGGATATGTTGTCTGGGTTAGCCCAGGAAGATCTGGTAAGTTCAAGGCCAACATAAGCCAGCAAACCCAGAGCAATAGGAACATTGCTGTAGTTGCTGCTCTAAGGAAAAGAGTAGAAACTAGTCAGAGATCTCTCGGACCAAGACATTCCCAAACCACTGGATCACTCTGTAGACATAATGGATATTACTGGCTGGTGTGGAGCTTTTATTTTACTAACTAAGGCATCTGAGTGGCTCTGTCCCTTACTTACATGGCTTTCCTTGTGCCTTAAATGGTCTTTGTAGAGAGACTTGCAGATTCTCACATTCACCTACCCAAGGACCTCCCTTCCTGCAGCACAGGGTGATGGTTTGTTTCTGGTCTGACTGTAGGCCCCATGTTCATATGGAGTCTTTCGTGATTCAGCCCGTGGGGACCTGGAACAGGCCTACCAGACTAATGTCATCTGTTCTCTCAGGAGTAGCCATGACCCAGAGTACCTGCAGGAAGCAGGACCAAACTGAACTACGTGGCACCCAGGCAGCCTAGTGATTTGGCATCCTACACATTGATAATTTGTAAACATTTTTTCAATATATATTTAAATAGTATTCAATATATTTAGTAGATAGGGGAAGAAAAACTGATTTTTCTTTTAATAAAATATAGATAGATAATTTTATGTTGAAAATGAGGAATGTATTACATGCTCTTACAGTAAAACTACCTTTTTAACTTATTTGGAATGAAATTCCTAATAAATTTTTCCATAACTCTGAACTGGATAATGTTAGTCATTTAGTCTCTTCAAGAGTAGAAGCAATATACTGGATATAGTTACAAAGTCGTATTCAAAATATATTTTTTTCTAACATTCATGTCATCTAAATATTTCCAACTTTTCTATATACCAGATCTTGTCATTTGAGACTAGAGATAGTTTTACTTCTTTTCCATTCTGGAGTTTTTCATTTCTGTTTCTTGCCTGATTGCCCTGGCTGGTACTTTCAGTATAATATTGAATAGATGTGATGAGAGCAGACATCCTTATCTATTATAATTCCTGACTTTAGTAGGAAAACATTCAGTCTTTCACCAGTAAGTCTGACATTAACTGTGAATTTTCCATAGTTGCCCTTTATCAGATGGAGGAAGTTCCCTTCTATTCCTAGTTTGTTGAGTGTTTTAATCACAGAAAGGTGTTAAATTTTGTGAAATGCTTTTTCTGTGTCTATTGAGATGATCATATGGTTTTTGTTCTTTATTCTATCAATACGGTCTATGACACATTTGATTTTCAGATGTTAAACTAACCTTGCTTTCCTGGGATAGATCCCAGTTAGTCAAAGTGCATAATTCTTTTTATATGTTGCTGCATTTGCCTTGCTAGTATTTTGCTGAGAGTACTTGTATCTTTTTACAACTTTTCTACATTTCTTATTTTTTCTAGTTTTTTGTTTATAATTTTTACAATTTTAACTGTTATATGATAAAATCAGTTGCTCACATGTTAGTTGGTTGCTTACTCAGATGACCCTCAGGTGCCTCTTTCCAGGGCTGCTTTCCTGGCTTACAGTTGTTCCTACACCTTACACATGCTCACCACCAAAATGCTCAGTACTTGCTACATAAAGACATTTTTAAAAATTTCACTGCTGTCTACTTATCCTCAAGTGGGACTAGTTCATATTTGCCAGGAATTTAAGAAGTGTATGTAGAAACCTGAGCTCACTGGCACCTTATTTCTAATTATTTGGTGGTAATTGAATGCAGTTTACCGGTCCCTATGCTGGGGCTGGCTGGGCCACACCTTAATCTAGCTCTGATGGCTGAGACTTGAGAAGAAGAACCTCATCACTGGGACTC
This sequence comes from Propithecus coquereli, assembly GCF_000956105.1. NCBI lineage: Eukaryota > Metazoa > Chordata > Mammalia > Primates > Indriidae > Propithecus > Propithecus coquereli. The sequence goes on along the minus strand of NW_012153063.1, from coordinate 2,590,890 downwards.
TGATGTTTTGATGCTTAGTCCCTGATAGTCAAAATAGATCTAAGGCCACAGAAAAGAGCTGTCTGGAATTCTTTCCATTTTGTGCCAGCTATGGTTCTGGAAAGCATAGTCACGAAACAATACTCGTATCTTATGTTCCCTTTTCAGTCACTTTCTTTAGGGGAAAGGAGACAGAACACCCAGCGGAACACATGGTACCAAAGCCTTGCCAACTGATGGTAAAGTCACAGGTGTGGCGCCTGCCAAGTTTAGAAGGTATGGTTCAATATGACTGAGCTAGTCGGGCTGGTATAACATGTACTAAGTCATAGACTTGGTCTGCCTTTTAGTCTGAGTGAACAACATCATCAGTGGAAAATGATTTTTGTTATTTGATTAGGGCTGTAGGATTAGCCAACTCCCATTGTGATAACCCAGGCCTTTTATAACTTTTTTCAGAGAGAGAAAGAAAAGAAAACAAGAGAGAACAACTCTGACCATGGTCTAAGAGCCAGGCTTCTGTCACTAAGCAATAAAGAAAAAAGCTCAAGTAGCCCTTGCATAAGTGGGAATTTGCGGTTTCTAAAGCTGCCCGTTCCCCAAACGACTAAAATATGTTACTGGCATCTGGCACTGTTTCCTATGTTTTGCTCTCCTTAAATTTCTTTTTAAAGGGGTTTGAGTTTAAAGGCAGAACCACTGAAAAATGCAATTTAATCATAGAACTGTGAAAGGCCAACCCCAGAGTTAACCCCAAGATGCCCTGCGTTGTTTTGTTAAAACGGGACCTTGAACCAGGCTCATTCCCAGGGGGTGGTGGAAAGCGGAAGGGTAGGCAGGAGGGAAGCACAGAGGGAGGCAGAGGAAGGAAAACCAGTAGGCCAGACTGGCCTCGGGATAGCACCTCCACGCATCAAGGGCTTCCCTCCCCTCAGGCCGAGTGCCTCTGTGATTTACACTGGAGAAAGAGCAGGGAAACTGAAGGAAGGGAACCCAGGGCCAAGGGGAAAAGTAAGAGGACTCAGTGGCAGTACTATCCCTATACCGCAGGCTGTCACGGGACAGAACACAGAACTTCAAAGGGCCTTCTTGGCCCAAATTCGCTTTCTTAAAAGTTGTTTTTTCTTGATTATAAAAGTATGCTGACTGCAGAGAATTGGGGAAGTACAGACAGTTACTGAAGAGAAAATAACCATCCAGGCAGCATGGCAGAGAGATTCAGACCTTAGCCCTGGGTAGACCTCAGTTTGAGTCCCAGCTCCTCTTCAGGGTCCTCATCTATGAGACAGGAGTCATAAGATCCCCATATTGACATTGTGAGGATTCAGTGGGATCATGTAGATCATATACCTGGTGTTAGCTGCAGCTGCTGTAATCTTTATTACAGCACCAGGGTTAACATTTACACATCCAGCTTGTTCTTTTCTGTATATATAGGTATAAAACATGACTCATTCTTTACAGTACATCAATTTTTATCCTGCTTTAAAATAAATTTTAAAATTATTCAATAATCTTCAGAATAACTAGCTAGTTTGAATCCCTTAACCTTCTCCTTTTGATTGGACATTTAGGGGTTTCCAATTCTGTATTATTATAAATAATACTATCATATACATCCATGTGCAAAATCATTTAGTTTCTGATTATTTAAGATAAATTCAGGAGAAGAACTATTATAGTCAGAGGGTTTGAACTTTTTAAAACTTCTGGATACAGTATCTATACCCACCCACAGTATAAGCAAGTTTTCCCTTCATATCACTGGAGCGTTAACCTTTGTCATGTAAAAAAACACAAATCTTTGGTAATTTTAGAGGTCAAAAAAAGGCTTCTTGTGATTACTTGATTTTGCATATCTTTTTTTTATTATTTGTGAAGTTAAACTTTTTACATGTTTATTATTGTATCTATTTTTTAATGAATTATTTGATCAGATTTTTTGCCCATTTGGGGGCAAGCTGTTTTTCAGTTAGTTTCCATGAGTTTCTTATACATTAAATCTATCGACATTTTATGTGTGATATTTTCCCTAGTTTTGTTTTTGGCCCTCAGATT
>NW_012153063.1:2586487-2587018 GCF_000956105.1 Propithecus coquereli | reverse complement strand
GCCTTGGAAATTAGGTGACATTTGAGCCAGGTGTGAAAAGGTGTGACTTGAGAGCAATTGTAGAGGAGGAAGAACCAAGCATTGAGATCACATGAGCCTGAGTTCAGACTCCAGTTTTGATGCGTAATAGCTCTCTGACCGTAAACAAGTCCCTTCATCTTTCTATGTCTCAGCTTACTTATGTATGAAATGAGTATGGTAATAGTTATTTGGGAAAGGTACAGTAAGAATTGGAAATAAATACAGAAAGCACCCAGAACTCATACATAACAGCCATAAATGATAGTTATTATGATCATAACTTTTTCAGGGAATAAGCAGGCAATGCAAGAGCAGAAGATGGATGCGTGGTATTAATAGATAAAGCCTAGAAGCAAGTGTGGAAAAATAAGCTGTTCCTAGCTTATGCGAAGACGGTAGGGCATGCTGAGGGGTTGAAACCTCATCCTGTAGGGGCAGAGGAGGCTTCAGGGCTTTCTCATTAAAGAAATGCCAGCTCTAGGCCAGGCGCAGTGGCTCACGCCTGTAATC
>NW_012153063.1:2585030-2586121 GCF_000956105.1 Propithecus coquereli | reverse complement strand
ATATGTCTTGATTTATTTTTCTAAATGGTTAAGTCATTTCAGCTCTATTTTTTAATAATCCATCCTGAATACATTTATTTTTGATTCCATCTTCATCATAATCTAATTACATATGTGTCCTGGGGTCTGTTTCTGAACAATCACATCTATTTCCTCAATAGCAATTTTGATGCCAGTACCAATTATTTGAATTTTATGATATATTTTGATGTCTGATAGCACAAGTACAGTTTCATACTCTTGTTTTAAAAAATTATCTTCCTTATACCTGAACTTTTAGCCATCTATATCAACTTTGAAATCATCTTATCAACCCGATTTACTTTTTAATTCTTTTTTTGTGATGCGATGGGGTCTCACTATGTTGCCCAGGCTGGCCAATTTGCTTTTAAATTATTTTTATTCTGAGCTTAATTTTTTTGCTTTTTCTTTAACAATGAGAATTTTTACTTTGGGACTTGAAAGAAACACATATGTAGTTTAAATTTATGTAAGACTAATAAGTTAAAGAATTAACTTATTTTATAATCTTAAATACAAGTAAAATTGAATGATCACAACCAAATGCTGCCAAAAGTTATCAGGAGGCAGTTGCAGAACCATTTCCTGTCAAGTTGTGAGACTTCTACAGATTGCACATTAATGTTCACTTTTGGTGTACAGAAGGAGCTGAACATGTATCAAATGTTCAAAGGTTTGAGTGTTTTTTAACCTACATAATTAACAAGAATGTTAGCTATTCCAATGATAAAATGGTTTTCAAGATCAATTCAAGAATTGCCCATTATGGCCTTTCTGGCTGCCCACAGAATTCATCCTCTGTTGTCCTCATGTTTAGAGAGCTGGCTAGCTCATCCCTCAGGAATTGCACATGTCCCAAGAGCTCGTGAATCACATGTCCTCTAGAGGTTCTTCTAAGTATGTGTGGTGCTTAACTGGCAGCGACTTCTCCATTTTGACCTCTGTGTTCATGCCATTAGACCATAACCCCATCTGGTCAAAGAGTTGCCATTTTGTTTGGACAAAGTTGCAATTTAAATGTTTGGATCCAGGGCCAGCAGTGGGGAATGTTCCAGAAATATTTAGTTTCA
>NW_012153063.1:2581544-2583330 GCF_000956105.1 Propithecus coquereli | reverse complement strand
TCGGCTGTTTACAGGGCCCCCTTTCATAGGACCCTTTCTCATTTATTTAGATTTTGCCAAACCTCAGAACATGTGTCAGGCGGGCATGCTATTCAAAATGCTTTTCTCTTTGAACCTAATCTTACCTTTGAATATCCTCCTGTTGTAAAACTATGGTTTTCCTTTCTTTCTTCATGCCAAGTTGAAGGCAGGTCAGTCAGTACATTGACTTTTCCTTGGGTTGACATCAAACTGAGTGGTAAAATGTACAGACTAGGTAGCATAGTTCCCCAGTACAGTACCCTGGGTGGTGTGAAATGATTGTGAACTCTGAATGGATAGGGAATGCATTGCAAAATCTGAAACCAGTACTGTTTCCCCTCCTTTTGCTGTTCATTATGGAAAACACGATCTGAAACTAATACAAGTTATGAGACCAACCAGGTGATCAAGATGAAGTAATGTGCTGGAGGGGGTGGAGCCAGCAAGAGCAGGTCGTCTCTGATAGAGCAGAAAGGAAAAGACCCTGGCTGAGCAGAGCTAGATCTTAGCTAGAAGAGGGCATTTAAAACATGTAAGCGAATTCTTAGAAAACACAATATGCCTCCTAACTGATTACCTACTTACTAACTCCCAGTCAAGTATTTAAAGAGATAAGATTAAATGTCTAGAATTCAGTGTTAAGCATGTAAACAAAAACCAACCTTAAATTGCCTGGTATTAGATATGGCTATTGACATTCTACATAAGTCATTCTAATTGAATGGGCAATGTTACTTTCCAAAACCCGAGAAACCCATAAGTAAGGAAACATTCTGATTAGGCAGACAGGTCTCCTTGGAAACAAACATCAAGTCTGATATAGTGACAACAGCTTCACTGATAGGCAATTTTTAAAAACTTTTGTGAAAATAAACATGTTGTTAGGGACAAGTGAAAACATAGGTCATATAAAACCAAAAACATGAAGACAGTTTTCTACATTTTTATAATGTTTGCATATATACATGTGCAATTTATGTTTATATATTTCTAAAGCCATGCTTCATAAAGCTGTCACTGGTTTTTTCACAATTTAAACATGTATTATAAAAGTGACAATTCATATTCATTATTTAAAAATCAAAGAATACAGAATTTTATTGTTTTTAAAATCCACACAATTACAATTGTGTAGAAAGTTCTACATAATTACAAATATCAATTCTTTTTTAATAGGATCGAACTATGCTACCTTTCCATGGCTTGCCTTTCCTACTTAACAGTACACTGTGGACATTTGGGCATATATGCACATTTGGTACACATAAGGATTTATCTCATTCTTTTTATCAGCTGCATAATATAATTACCTTATACATAAGGTAACTGAGCTTTAAATTAAGTAAGTTAAACTAGGTAACTTAAACCTAAGTTTTTTGTTTTTTTTAAAGAAGGAATCTTGCTGTGTTGCCCAGGCTGGACTTGAACTCCTGGACTCAAGGGATCCTCCTATCTCAGCTTCCCAAGTAGCTGGGACTACAGGCGCTGACTACCATGCCAGGCTAAACCTAAGTTTTTTTTAACGTATGCTAGTTTTTCTCTTTTAGGACCTTTATTGCAGTGAACACCCTCTCCATTTCCCTGTGCATATTTGTGACTATATCTCTAGTGTAAATTCATTAAAGTGACACTGCTGAGTCAGAGGTTATGCGTGCTTTGCAGTTGCCTTCTGAAAAGCTGAAACCAATTTATACTTCCATTCAGTGTCTTGAGAGTGCCTGTTTTCCTGAACACACATGAACTTCCTATGTATTTTTAATCCTAG
>NW_012153063.1:2572119-2579873 GCF_000956105.1 Propithecus coquereli | reverse complement strand
TTCTCTATCCCTTTAAATGTGGGGTCTTCTGTTGTTTTTTGTTAACATTGGCCTCTCCTCAAGCCCTCTCTGAAAAGCCATGTTTCTTCAGTTTCTCCCACACACGTGTATACAGAGGGTTGCTTTGTTTTGTTTTGTTTTTCCCACCTGTGGTTGCTTCTCCCTTTAATAAAGCTGCTTCTATAGTTTTGGTAAATAGCCTAGGTTTAAGTTGATGGCAAGTCCATTCTTATCGCAAAATTTTGTGTTACTTTAACTTATTAATTTCCTGGTAGTTCAACCAATTAATAAGACATTGTTCAAGATCATGTCCATATTCAGAAAATTATGTGAGGGGTGATCATAAGAAAATTTTTATGCAAGGACCTTATATAAAGACTTTCTATAAGCCAAAGGCAGATCCAGTTCAGATCAAAACTGTGGGTATAACGCCTGGACTAATCCAGCGTCATGCTTCCGTGTAAACATGGAGGTAGTTTTAGAAATCCTTCCTTTCTGCAAAGTGGGTCGGTTGGCATCCAGTGACTTCAGAATGCCTGGGCTGAACCAAACCCTGGGGCTGTACTCTGACCTCAGATGCCCTCAGAAAGTCCTTTTCCTAGAATAGTGAAGAGTGCTTAAGAGAGTCAGGAGTCTGTCACTAATTAGCTGGGTGGTCTTAGCAACTCTCATCACCTCTCTGGGCCTCAGTTTTCTCATATATTAAGTAAGGAAGCTGAGTTAAAAGACTACTTAGTGCTTTTCCTTATTTACTGTTCAATGAGTCAATAATGCAGAACTACAGCCAAAATGAATAGTAGAGACCTAAATCAGATTTATTTCAAACATACAGCTAATTAACTCAACAGAGAAGCAAAATTCTGCCGATCACCCATGAGAACTTTCTGGAACTGTCTCAATTTAAAATACTTTAATCTATTTTCCCCATAAATAATATACATGTACCTGTAGCAGACCTTATAGCCTATTTGGGGCTCAGAATTTTTGGACCACATTATTATACTTACTCTTTGCAAATGCTTCATTAATTTCCATCGAGTTCCTTTTACTTAGTGCAGAAGAACTGTCTAAAGTAGGCCCTATTCCATGTATTGTTCTGAATGAGAAATTTGCATTCATGGGTTCATCTTTACTATTCTAACCACTGAAGAAAATTAAAAATTTGTTTTTTGTACAGATGGGGGTGGTCTCACTATGTTGCCCAAGCTGGTCTCAAACTCCTGGACTCCAGTGATCCCACCTTGGCCTCCCAGAGTGCTAGGATTACAGGAGTGAGCAACCACAGCTGGCTAGAAAATTAAAATTTAAATTCCTTTATTTTTTATTCCCTAAAACTTAGTTTCCAGCAGGAAACAAAATGTAATTTGATAGGAATGATTGATGGCCACTCACAAATCTACCCAATTACATTAAACCAGATTAAATTATCACATAGCTTCCAAAGTCTAAGTGGAAATTGTCACCTTTGGGAGAGGATCAGATAAGAGCTAATTGGTGGCATCACAATCTACCCTCAGTAAAGTGCTTGATTATCCAAAATCTAAGTCCTGTTAAAGCAGTCCCAAAATGGTTAGGGGAGAGTAGGGGCAGCTAACTAGAAAAGAGACACTTTTGTGATTATGTACAAACATCCATCCCAGCATTGAGCCATAATAAGGAGTTCGAAGGTTAATTACGGAAAAACAAGATTCTAACCAACTTTTTAAAGTAGGAATATCCCATGTACTTTTGGTGGTGTGCTTTTTATTTTCTATTTTTAGAGATTTATGAGTAAGAGGAGTAAAATTTAGAATCAAATGAGGATTCAGAATATTCTCACGGTGTGTTAGAGTTTTCAAGCTTGAGCAGAACCCACGGGCTGTCTTTTCCTAACTTCCCACAACTCACCTGGCCTAGGTCACTAGACTTCACTCCACCCACTGGTTAATGCTGAGAAATGGCACTAGAGACAAAATACAACCTTTCATGGTGTCTGGCCAAGCAAACGCAAACTAAATTATATTGGGAATTATTTCACAACATGTGACGATTTTGATTCTTGCATTTCATCAAGTTAGCTTGTTCCTAGTGAGTGGCAGGTGGCTTTGTTGAATGTGAATTGGGTCTTTTGGTTAGACTTTTAGAAAGGAGCCGTTTGTCAAGTGCGGCAGCTCTCTTCATCAAAGTATTCCCAACAGTTGTCCAGAAGCTAGATGGTACAGAATGGCGGAGGAAGCTTGTTTTGGAATGGAAGGTAACTTGACAAATCGGAGGCAAGGAATTAGCTGATGCATAAGGAAATTCAAAGAGAAAGCGCCTTTTCTTTCTTTTTTCTTGTCCAAGTTACCAGTGCTCTTTCTCCCCTTGCAGATTTTGAATTTTGTGGTGGTGCCAAGGGAGTGAAGGTGACCGACATAAAAGAATCATTTGTACCCTTTTCCCCAATCCCACAGATCTCTACTGGCTGCAGACCTTGAACATGACACTGCAATTTCCTGGTGCCACACATGAGTAATAAGCAGCTGTTTCTGAAACTGTGGTTTGGAGAAGGCAGCACTAGGTTATTTTTTAACTTAATTGTAATTTTTGATTGGTCTGCAAGAAAGTAAATCAAATAAAGTCTGTTGTCTTAGTCTGCAAGAAAGCCATAGGCCTCAAATTCCAATGCTGACCATCTTGACCAGAATAGAAGAAGGGGGAAAATATGCGTATCCCTGAGCTGGAAGTTCACCCAGTCAGCTTTCCTGGGCTGCCTTCACACAAGAAGGGTAAGCACATTTGTTGTGTTTGTCAGGGACTGGATGGTGGAAAGTGATATTTGACAGTCCCTCGAGTCCTGGAAGTCCCTGAAATGAGAGTGAAAAGAATTTATAGAGAGACTGCAAAGGTGAAAAATAGCAAAATCTGGAAGATGATAATCAGCTTCATGATACATTTTGTCTTTGTCCTGTAGTGTGATAAAATGACATAATTTTTAGTTACAAATGAAGTGTATAGTTTTTCAACAGGCAAGTCAGTATAACGCCTCTGAAATAGTCATATATTCACAGTCCCCAAGTAAATAAATCAGACTAGTACCTTCTTTAATACAGGAAATTAAATTTAATGGAAAACAGAAATAAACTCTTTAGCCCTGTTTTGGACATCTGCCTTTTCTCAGGGAGATGGGGCAATTTGGTATATGGAGGAGAAGGAGGTTGAGTGCAGGGGGTGAGGAGTTAGGAGAAGAGCTACACATGTTTTTTGCTAATTACTTTGCCATGATTTTGTTCACATAGACATGCACTTTGAGGGAAATAAATAGATAACTAAACCTCATCTCAGAGTTCTATTTCACCATTATTCCTGACATGTCCAAATGACCACTTGGTTTAACTAAAACCACCAGCTTTTTAATGCTAAAGATGAAGTGTCCTTCTGACTTTTGAGAAATTGTTATAAAGTCATATTAACCTGTGACTAATTTGAGTAAAAGTAGGAAAGGAATAAGAAAGACAATTTTCGGGTGTTGCTAAAATGTTATCTTACATGAGTGATTCAAATCAAGTTTGAGATTTGTTAAATGTCTTCCCCCCAGCATTTTGGCCTTAGCAAAACATACTTCTCCCCGGTATATGTGTGTAAGTCCTGTTCTCTGACTTACAGCAATATCAAAAGAAATGGATCTGACTGCTTTATATCAATTTCTATTGGTCCTTTCCAAACAGAAGAACACTTTGATCACTTTAAAAAATGATATATGAACTTCATACCTTTTTTCCTTCCCTCTGCTATAAATCTCAAGTGTTTAAAAGGAGGAATGAGTCTAAATCATAGAAAAGTTCTATTTGGCTTAAAACAAGCTAATAATATGCTATTATTTGTTGATCACTTGCTGTAATCAGATGTCATTGTGTTAAATCTGATCCTTCCCTCAACCCTGCATGGTAGATATCATCCTAATTTTTCAGTCAAGGAAACTGAGACTCAAAGAAGTTAAGTAACTTGCCAAAGGCTCACAGCTAGAAAATGAGTGAGCTAGAATTTGTCCTCAGATCAGCCTTGCTTTTTCCACTCTATCCCACTGCTTCCCAATGTGCAGAAACAACTAAGTTCTGATGGGGTGTCAGAAGTTCCATAGGGTCAGCGTCTCTAGGAGACTCCATAATGAGTTAAACTACTACCCACTGGAAAAATACCCCAACTTACCAAGAAACAAAGACTGTATCATATTTAGATTTTTTTAAACAACCTTTGGCCCATTTTATTAAGTTTTATGGTTTACTTTTGGTCAGTCCTGGCTTGAGCTCAGTGGTAGGCGAATCCCTGGATCAACTCTAGCCTGGGTGCACAGTTTGTAGGACTCTTCTCCGTGCTGGGCCCCTTGAGGACCATTGTCACTCTAGCAAGGCACACCAGTTTGGAGTCGACATAGCAGAGTTCAAATGTCTGACTTTCCTCAGTGTCGTGCACTTGTTGGCCAGAAGGTCCCATTTGACTTTGCCTCACCATCGTCATTGTCCAGATCCAGTGGCATCTCGGCAGCTCTCTTGTACTCTTCGTTCTCAGTTGGAACCTGAAGGTAGTAGGCTCCTCACGCTTTGATCTTGCTTGAGGCCACCGTTGTCCTAGTGTTTGTAGAATATGGCCTTAACCTTCAGCCCCCACCAAGATGGCTAGGAAGTGAGAATGAAAGGTGCAAGGCTCTTGGGGTGATGGAGGGGAGGTGGTGGGAGGCAAGACAATTGATTTATTTTTGAGCAATTATCCAAAATAAATATATATCTGGCTTTTAAAAAGAACCCTAGGAGATATCACACCTGGAGCCAACTTCTTCACAGTGATGAAACCTCTAGAACAGAAGCCAGAATGGCTGGATTCTGTTCCTAGTGCTGCTAGTAGTTGTATTCAAAGACAAGATTTAAACCTTCTAAATATATCTTTATCCCTGGAAAATTATAAAGTTTTCCCTTCTATAATATTAAAGGAATGTTTGTAAATTCTAAAATAAACTTAAGACTATTACCTCACTTTTCTGGAGGAAAAACTTCTAGCAGCTTCAGCTATTTGGAACATGGCCATGAACCTAAGCTGACAAATGGGAAGAGCTATTAATCAAGTCTAAAGAAGAAAAAAGGGTCCCAGAATAGCTGAGCTGCCACCAGGTCCATGCACTCTTTATGCCCCTCCCCAAATCACACAGCAGAATGATTGAAAATGTTTGTGACACCAAGACAACCCTAAGATAGGACTGCTGACAGCTAAGGGAGAAGACAGAAAAGCATCCTTGGTCAGTCAACAAGAATTCAGGTGCCTGGCAGAGAGGGGATATTTAAAACAAGTATGAGACTTGTTGCCCTCAAGCAATTTATATTCTCTTAGGTTGCCCCATATAAAATTGCCATGTTTATGAGTAAGAATGGTCAAATATTGTCATTTTTAAATGTTCAGTCTACAATTGGATAAGCAAAACAATCACATGTTAAACAAAAGCAAAGAGTATAGAACAGCACCAAGTTCCTCAAATTATATGATGTAAAAGTAAATGTCTAGGGAGAAACGCAAGAGATCTACGGTAGCTGAAGTAACCAAAGATGGCTTTCCAGAACAAACCAGAATAGATCTGAGCCAGCAAGTCTACATGAAATTTAAATAAGGGTTAAGAAAAGAAGTAAAACTCCAGATAGAGGAAATAATATAGGTGCAAGCACAGGAACAAAAGTGTACATATTCTACACAGGGGAAAGTTTGCTCATAACAGAAGATACATACTGAGAAATGGAAAATGGGTTTGAATGGATAGTGTGGAATTAACTTAAAGAGATTGCATCTTGCATACCAGGCAAAATATAAGTTCCAGTTTTCTCCAGTTGACTTTCATATCAAGTATCTTGGACATAGTAACTCAATATAATTTTATGAAATGAAAGAATAAAGAGTTTTGATTAATGATAAAATAATTCACTGAAGGTTTGAGGGAAAAGATGATACATGATAAAAATGATGTCTAAAACTGATTAATATGTAAGATGGATCAAAGGAAAAAGACAGGTATCTAGAAATAAAACTAGATTATTTTGCTGATCTAGAAAGGGCTGATGAGACTCTGGGATAGGATAGAAAAAAGAGACTTATACTGAAGGCATTTAAAAGAGAATCAACGTGAACTTTGAAAACTTTTTGCTAAGTGAAAGCCAGTGACAAAAGACCACATATTGTATGATTCCATCTATATGAAATATCCAGAATAGGCAAATCTATAAAGATAGAAAGTTGATTTTGGGGCTTGAGTGGGGAGGGTAGGAGGGAAAGGGGAAGTGACTGCTAATGGGTATGGATTTTTTGGGGAGAGTTAGTGAAATGTTCTAAAATTGATTGTAGTGATGTTGCACAGCTCTGAATAAACTAAGAACCATTGAATTGTAGACTTTAGGTGAATTGCATGGTATGTGGATTATATCTCAATAAAGCTGTTATTTAAAAAGAAGAGAAACCAATGAAACATGGTGCATGACAGGATATATGTGTTTTATGGAGAAAATAAGTCACTCGCTGTAAACTCTGTAATTTCCAGTTTGATTCTCACTGAAATAACAAGAATGGCCACTAACACCATTATTATTTAGTATTGTTTCAGGAGCCCTGGACAATGCAATAAGACATGAAACATAAACAATTTATTAGAGGCATAATAAGAGGTATAATATTAGAAAGGAAGAAACCAGTTAATTACTTTCAGAAAACCCAAAAGAATCACCTAAAAATGATTAGCATTGATGAAAATTAAGTAATAGGGTCATATGTAAGATATCCACAAACATCAATATATTCTAATATACCAGCAATAGCTGATAAGGAAAATATTGTACAAAAGTTTAACCTTGAAATAACCTAAATAATAAATGTGAGTAGCTTATGCAAGGGAAACAAAATTTTTATTAAACAATAATAAATAAAGATGTAATAAATTGAAGATATGTATCATATCCTTTGATAAGACGACTAAATATTATAAAGATATCAATTCCTGAAGCTTATTGAAGTCCCTAGTTAAGAATAAGCATATTGCTGGCAGTGTAAATTTGGTGAAATATTTCAAGAGCCTTCAAAATGTTCATATGCTTTGTCCCAAGGAAATCTTCTAGATAGAGAAAAAGCTTTATGCAAAGATACTCAAGCTTCTCCTTTTGATCCTGGATAATAACTCTCATGTCTTCCTCAAGGTCTTGTTTTCTCATCCCCAGTTTCTTCAAGCAACCTTTACTCACCTGGTTTCCAGATTGTTCTATATCCTGGTTGTTTTCCCCTAAACGAGCTATAGCTTGTTAGTACCTCTCTTTAAATGTGTCATTAGTCTTGATTGTTTAGGGAAGAGTAAAATGAGGAAAACCAAACTCAACTGAAGTATTGCCACCACAATTTAGAAATAACCCCATGACACATTGGAAAGTGTTTACTGGTGGTTGGGTATATGATTTAGTAGTGGTTATTTCTTAGAAAGTATGTATCATGGATTGGTATTAGGAGCATGCCTTACTGGGGTTTATTGGAGTTAATGGTCTCTCAGAGAATATAAATACAATGTGGTCTATCTATGGCTTCCTAAAGGTGGTGGATAGAGGAGAGTAAGTTGAAGAATGGTGGAAAATGTACTTCTTTGACTCAAAAAACAGCCAGGATGATTTCTACCCCCTTTACTCAGAAAAAAACTCCACTCTTACAAAGAGTAAACCTGATTTTTCTGTTCACCCTCTGCAGTTGAATGCAAAAATAATATACATTAATGGTTTTTTTAA
>NW_012153063.1:2568904-2570769 GCF_000956105.1 Propithecus coquereli | reverse complement strand
ATTACTATGTATATTTTCAATTATTTTGGAAAACCTGCAACACTCTTCTTGCATTACACCATAACTATAAAGTTGGTCTATGAAAATAGGGTTCCCCATTTGTTTGTCCCCAGTCCCCTATACCACACTATAAATAAAGAGGAATACAAAAGAAATTTCAGCATCTTCATTTTCCAACCTCCAGTGGTTAAACCAGAAAGTTCTTTTGGAATAAAAATACTACGTCTTTTCATCCTCAGAGTTGTTGAGAAATTATAATTAGAGGTTTTCCTGTTGTGTAAAGGAAAGGAATTCCTTTGCTTTCCTGTGTCTGCAAGACTTCTGTTCTCAATGAATTTGCTTCCCTGTCCAATTTCTCTTTCTGCAGGTGATAGAGGGAAAGCTGGCTCCATTCTTGGGCAAGGTCATTAAATTTGCCACTGCACATGTGTACAGCTGCAGTCTTTGTAGCCAGAAGGGGTTCATCTGCGAAATCTGTAACAATGGAGAGATCCTCTACCCTTTTGAGGATATTTCAACGAGCAGGTACTGTCTTATAAAAGAATATCTGAATATGTCGCATGCAGTCTGATTTGGCCAGATCAGGCCAACTTTTAGTCAAGTACTGTATCTCTCTCTTACCCTGGATCAGGTTTCTTTTTTTCCTGGAGAACATTTTTTACCCTTTGGTTTTCTATATTTATTTTCAACCCTTACCTCGATACCTTTATCCAGAATGAGATAACAGAGTTGCAAAGAAACATCGCCTAACTCTGCCTTATTAGGTAACAAAGAGTGTTCAGATTCATTTTTAGAATGAAGATTGGGGAGGAAGAATCCTCACCACCTTTTCAGGGCCAAGTGATAGGGAATTTGGAAGTTGCAGCCTCAGAGGAAGACTAAAACTGGACCGAGCGTTGGGAGAAAAACTAGAGATGCTGGTGAACAGCTGTCTGCCTTACCACATACTTCTTTCTGCAGTAGCAAGGAGAGTTTTAGGATCCAAAGGAGACAAAAGTGGGAGTTTATGTGGGATTATTTTTCTAACCAAAGTAATATTTGAACATCATCACATCCATTGATTGATGAATGATTTTCCCCTCATAACATGAGATCGGAGTTTTTACTGTTGCTTTTCTTGAATCACAAAATGATACATATCACTTTTCCTTTCAGACCCAAAGCATAATAGAAATATACACTCTGTGTGTGTGTGTGTGTGTGTGTGTGTGTGTGTGCACTGGCTTCGTTGAGCATGAATGTCATGGCTCATTTCCCACCCTGCAGGGCTCACATACACTGTGGTTTAGAATAGAAGGTGAGGCATGTAGCCAGGGAGAGCTGAAGCATGTAGGGTAGAGCTAAGACATTAAGAGTTGACTCAGCCTTTTTGGCTTCTTCTTAAACCTAAAGACTATTTGTAAACATTCAGAAACTTGTGTTGGCCCCACACACAGAAAAACAGACACATAGACGCAGACGCACAGACACACACATAACACACACATAGAGTCCGGCCTCCAGTTTCTTGAGTGCAAATACTTAGCTCATAGCCTAGAGATTAGATACCTCTTAAGAATGCATACAACATAAACCCTTGTACACAGATATTCATAGCATCAATATTCATAATAGCTAAGAAGTGGGAACAACCTAAGTATCTATCAGCTGATGAGTAGATAAACAAAATGTGGCATATCCAGACAATGGAATATTATTCAGCCATAAAAAGGAATAAAATACTGATACATACTGCAACATGTATTAACTTTGAAAACATGTTAAGTGTAAGAAGCCAGACACACAAAAACCACATATTATATGATTCTAATTATATAAAATGTCCAAAATAGGCAAATCCATGGAGACAGAGGGTATTAATAGAT
>NW_012153063.1:2564984-2567909 GCF_000956105.1 Propithecus coquereli | reverse complement strand
AAGTAAAGAGATTGAATTAGTAATTTTAAATCTTCCCATGGTAGAAGCCAGGCGGCTTCACCAGTGAATTTTATGAATAGTTAAAGAAATAATAAAATCCTTCACACAAGGATTAAGAGGAGTCAATTCTCCAAAAAGATATAACAATTCTTAATGTGTGTGAATAGAAAGTGGAAATATGTAAGGCAAAAACTGATAGAACTGAAAGGAAAAATAGACAAGTTCACCATTAGGGACCTCCACACCCTTCTATCCAGAACTGACAGATCCAGCAGGCAGAAAATCAGTAAACATAGTAAAAAACCGAACAGTACTATCAATCCACTGGATCTAATTGACATCCATAGACTACTTCACCAAACAAAACAGAGTACACATTCTTCTCAAGCTTACATGGGACATTTACCAAGGGAGAACACATTCAGGGCCATAAAACATATCTGAACAAATTTAAAAGAATAGAAATCATGCAAAGTATGCTCTCAGGCCATAATAAAATCAATGACAGAAAGATACCTGGAAGATCCCAAAATATTTGGAAATTGAACAAAGTACTTCTAAATAACACAAGTTGATAACTTATGTTCACACAAAAACATGCACATGACTGTTTGTGGTGGCTTTATTCATTATTGCCAAAAACTGGAAGCAGCCAAGATGTCCTTCAACAGGTGAATGGATAAACAAAATGTGGTAGATAGAGCCATGCAATGGAATATTATTCAGCAATGAAAGAAATGAGCTATTGGGCCACAAAAAGACATGGAGGAAACTTAGATGCATATTGCAGGCCGGGTACAGTGGCTCATGCCTGTAATCTTACCACTCTGGGAGGCCGAGACAGGAGAATTGCTTGAGCTTAGGAGTTCAAGACGAGCTTGAGCAAGAGTGAGACTCTGTCTCTACTAAAAATGCAAAATTTAGCCAAGGCGTGGTGCATGCCTGTAATTCTGGCTACTCAGGTGGCTGAGGCAGAAGGATCACTTGAGCCCAGGAGTTTGAGGTTGCTGTGAGCTATGATGACGCCACTGCATTCTACCTGGGGTGACAGAGCAAGACTCCATCTCAAAAAAAAATAAATAAAAAGCGTATTGAAAGTGGAAGAAGCCATTCTGAAAAGGCTACATACTGTATGATTACAACTGTATGACATTCTGGAAAGGACAATACTATACAGACAGTAAAAAGATCAGTGGCTGCCAGGGATTCAGGGGCTGGGGAGGGATGACTGGATGACACATAGGAGATTTTTAGGGCAGTGAAACTATTTTGTATAATGCTCTAGTGGTGCATACATGACATCATGCATTTATCAGAACCCTTAGAACTACACAACAGAGTGAATCTTAATTTAAACGGTGGACTTCAGTTAATAATGATGTGTCAGCGTTGGTTCATTAATTGTAGCAAGTGTAGCACACCAATGCAACATGGTAATGGGGAAAATGCGGCAAGTGGTGGAGAGGGGATATGGGAACTCTATCTACTCAATTTTTCTGTAAACTGAAAACTGTTCTAAAAAAATAAAGTCTACTAAAATAAAAAATTCATCCAACTGAACAGTTCACTCTATGATCAAAGCCAAACAATTTATTGGAATAATGTTAGATTTGCCACAACAGTACAGAGAGTTCCCATATACACACGCAACCGTTTTCCTCTATTATTAATGTCTTACCTTAGTGTGGTACAGTTGTCACGATTAATTAACCGGTCTCAATACATTCTTAGCTAGAGTCCATGGTTTTTTCAGATTTCCTTAGTTTTTACCTAATACCGTTTTTCTGTTTGAAGATACCACATTGTGTTTAGTTTCCACATCTCCCTAGCTCTTCTGACAGTTTCTCAGACTTGACTTGTTTTTGATGACCCTGATAGTTTTGACGAATACTCGTCAAGTCTTTCGTAGATTCCCCCTGTTGGGATATGGCTGATATTTTTCTTATGGTTAGACTGGGTTTTATGGGTTTGGGGAGGAAGACTATAGAAGTAAAGTGCCACTTTCATCACATCGTATCACGGGTACATACTATCAACATGACTCATCACTGAAGTGTGTGTCACGTTTCTCAGCTGTAAAGTTACTCTTCTTCCCCCTCTTTCCGTACTGTACTCTTTGGAAGAAAGTCACTATGTGCAGCCCACACTTAAGCCATGGGGAGTTATGTTCCACCTGCTTGGGAGCAAAGTATGTACAGAATTATTTGCAATCCTTCTGCATGGGAGATTTGTCTCTTCTTCTCCATTCATTTATTTTTTTCAATTGTTTATTCATATCAGTATGGACTTGGGTATAGTTATATTTTATTTTGGGTTACAGTCCAACACTACTTTAGTTTATTGCTCCAACTGTTCCAGCTTTGGCCATTCAAGCTCTCAGTTGGCTCTTTTGTCCTTTTGACATACCCCAATTATAATATCAGGTTTTTGTTCGGGGATTTGCTTTTTGTTTTTGTTTTGTTTTTTTCTTTAGCATTTTCTTACTTTCTGGCACTACTAGATGCTCCAGGCTCACTATACATTTCCTGCCCTAATCCTAGAAGCAGCCATCTGTCTAAGGAGCCCTGGTTCCTTTTATTGGAGAATGATATTAGGAACCAAGCTCTGGACACTGGGTTTTGCATATATTTTTAAAGCCCTCAGTTCCTGGACTTACCCCTTAGCTGGGGCAGAGGTGCTGCCCTCTGACTACAGATCGGAATCTCTGATGAAACTTGGTTTTTTGAAATCCCAGAAACTGTATCTTTAAAGACTTCATATGATTATGAGTCGCTACCAGAAAAAAAGAATCACTCCTCTAAGGTAGTTGTGGTCATAGTTAGAGGTGCCAGATTCTCCCCAAAATGATGACATTAGCACATCTGTGGGTTCCTAGAGGCCTTTACCCAGTCGGAAGGACCATGTGGCTATTTAGATTCCTGTTTC
>NW_012153063.1:2559373-2563614 GCF_000956105.1 Propithecus coquereli | reverse complement strand
AATTAATCATTATGCAGGTGGAAGTTTTGTGAATATGTAATTTGAAAATATACCCCTAGTATTAATTTTTAGGACCCCATCTCTGGCAGATGCAGAGAATGTGCTGGGATTGTAGGGGAATGGCACTAATATTTACTAATAGTAGAGCCAGCAATTTACATATCTCATCATTTAATTCTTCTTCCAGTCCTCTGAGGAAATAGTGTTACCTCCATTTTAATAATGAGGAAACCTAGGTTCAGACGAGGCAATTAACCTGGCCCAAGAGATAAGGCCAGAACTTGAACCCAACTACATCTGACTCGAATCCATGCTTTTTTCATTATATATCACTACTACTTCTGTACCTGTAGTCTTCAAATCATTTTGCAACGTATCCCTTAAAATTAATTTTAAAAAATTATGTACCTCTGTCATTAAAGAAGCCTCCCCTAAAACTGCGATTTCGAATTGTCCCTTAATTTACTGCCTTGGGAGTTTTTACACTTGGAGCAGTGAGCCATGATGGTTAGATTGGAGTGGGGGAATGATATGCCTTTCTTTTGTAAAAAGGCCAAAAGACTGTTGTGAAGGGGAGCGGAGAAGGAGGCTACAGAAGAGCTTCCACCCCTGTGCATTCCCAGGCGGGTCAGGGCGGGGAAGGGGGACGTATGAAGCTGAGGATCTGCTTTAATCAGGCTTCGGGAGGCAAACCCCAGTCTGGTGCACCACACCAACCTCCCTCCATTCGGACGATAACACTGCCAGCTTTACCTTGAGATACGCTTTCTTCTCAAACACAAGCAAAGTACAGACTTCTCTTGAACCTAAATAGGAAAACCCTAAAATCCAAATTGCAAGATTCTAAATAGAAGATCCTGAATTGTAAAATTGCTTTGCTTAAGCCTAATCCAGCATTTACCTTCCTAGAGGAATATAAGGAAAGCACAGTTTTAGGAGAGAGAAACATTTTGATAAAACAATGATAAAATTGCATATCCTAAAGAAATAGAAATGACACAACATGCCCTCCTTGATTGATAATAAGAAATAAGGGCTCTAACTTTTAAGAATTATAAATCAGAAGATTAGGCTGACACTGCTCTAAGATTAAGGGAAAACAATGAATATAACAGCAAAAAAAAAGTCATGTAAATCCACAAAATGACCCAGGACTTAGATTTTGGTTTTTTTTAATCCTTAAGTTGTCCCCTATGCAGCTTTCTTTCTGACATCTCTACACATCACTAATCTTCTCTTGTTATTAAGAACATCTTCCTAATGCTAAGAAGACCATCCTGCTTTCAACATTTTTGTGAAGATGCCATTTCTGAATCTTGAAATGCTTCGAGATCACAAATGCATAAACACTTCATCTCAAAAACACTCAGCATGCATTTTAACATGGGACTTAGAAAATGAACCAGCTATCATAAATTAGTTCCATCCTTTCTGTCCTGATCCATTTGGCTTTGTCAATTTTTTTTCATGTGACAAGCAAGTTATTCCCACAGGTTTTCTAATATGGAAAATGTTGCACCTCAAGACTTTATGAATCCTCTACCATTTGGGGCTGTTTTTAGATGTGGGTATTCTATAAAAAGATGATACTTAACACTGAGTTTGGTATCCTCCATATCATAGGCATTTGCTATGGTTCGAATATGGTTCGAATATGGTTTGTCCCAACCAAAACTCATGTTGAGGCTTGGTTCCCAGTATGGCGGTATTGGGAGGTGGTATCCTTAAGAGATGATTAGGTCATTAAGATGGATTAGTCCTGGAGGGAATGGGTTAGTTCCCTCAAAAAGGGATTGTCATAAAGCTACGTTGCCTCCAGTGTTTGGTCCTTTTCACACATGCCCGCCTCTCCTTCCACTTCTCTGCCATATTGTGAGGTAGTACAAGACCAATGCCATACTTCCTGGGCCTCCTGGCCTACAGAATTGTGAGCCAAATAAAGCTTTTTTTCTTTTTAAATTTCCCAATCTCAAGTGTTCTGTTTTAGCAACACAAACAGACTAAGACAGCATTCAGTAAATACTTAATTGTTTGGTTCAGCTCACCCAGGTATATATGCATTCATAATTACACTGACAAAGTTCTTAATTAATTAAGGAAAATTAAAATACTTCCAAAGATAGAAGAGCATAGCAAAAGTCTAAAATAACACTACAGCTTTAAATTAATATATAAGGTTGAAGCAATCAACCTACCATTTGAGGTTATTTCTCTGGTGGGAGCATCGGCCACCCCTGGTCAACAACATTCACTTGCCCTGGGGAAGGCATCAGAGGAGGTGTTCTTCCTGTGTTAGTGGGGCATCTGCAGCTCAGTGGTTTCCCTTAAAAAGGGTTGTTTTTTAAAGCACCGGGGTTTGGAAGTGCAGATGAGCATGATTTGCCAGTTTTTCTTTGTGTACAGTTAGTTGACCACTCCATCCCCACCTCCAAGAAATAACGATGGCATGCAGGACATTGAACTTATTAATTCCCAACTGTTGCCAGTTGAGTTAACATACTCTGCTATTTCGTCAGGTTATCTTACAGACAAAGAAGGCCTCCCCAGGAACTTAGTCCAAGCCCCATTGCTTTCACCCATCTGGCCAAACTCCAGAAATGTCCAGCTTGTACTGAAGAACATGGAGATTCCTCCCAAACACACCTGACCTTTTGAATTGGTCTTTGTCATTTTGCATTTCATTGCAATCCTTACCAGCCTGCCCCTGAGGACCTAGACGTGTCAGGGCATGGACTTTTTTCTCTGCCTTGGTACTTTCTGCCCTTCTTTAAGCTTCATGTACACATGAGGCTCTAAATACCTAATTGTAGTCAAACCTTGCAAAGGCTTATTTAAAAAGAAAGAGTCTACTTTATTATAAAGTATAGAATTACTTCTTCCCAAAAAGATGCTGAGATGCATAATTTTTCTCAGCACAACTTGAACAGTCCATTAGGAGCTGTGTTTTCTGTTACCCTATTTCCCTTTGATTTGCCCATGTTAGCACAGTGCTCAGAGAAAGCTCTAGAGAGGCTGAATATGGAGATGGTTTTGCCTAAAGTTGTCACTTACATGCGAAAATAGCCATCAAACTCCAGATTTACCAGCAACCTTACAAAGACTCTTTCATTTTTCTGGGGAGCCTGTGGTAGTTTGTCACTTTTTGAAAGAGAATTTCATGTTAAGTGTTTAGGCAGGAATTTTTTGGCGGGGAAGCAGGGAATTGAAACAAAACTCTGGAGGAGGAGAGAGAAGCACTGCCCAGAAGCTGGTCTTTCACTGTGGCTTCCTATTTGTTCAGCCCTCGTTTTTTGTAAGTCCTTGCACAAACAGACTGAATACCTGGATTATGCCCTCATCTGGACTCAAATACACATACATTACATACTCTTTTCTCACTAATCAGCCTGACACATACCTTTGTTGGTAAATGGTTCCAAAACAAACACTGTCGGTGCACCTAATTAGCAGGTTTGTGGGCTGCAGTTGGCAGTCTTGTTACATCCTGTTCAACAATAGGGAACAACAGCCTTGGCTAGATCAGGCTTAAGGGAGGGAACAGCTTCCCGCGATGTATATATATGATTTTTTAATGATATTTCCTTTCTGTGGCTTTTCTTGGGAAGCAGCCACTCAGTGAGTATTGTAATGAGGTGTGGGATCCTAGAAACAGTTCAAGGAAATTTGGACTCCTCTTCGTAGGCACCTTTTCTGAGGAACTATTTGTTTCCCTCTGCTTATTATTCTTTTCTCACTCTGGTATTGAAGAGGAGCATTTTGAGCAACTTTCTCAATGGTCCTCTAACACTGATGGTGGAGGACAAGACTCCTACGTATGTTTTAGGATTATAAACAGCAGAGATCGAAGAGACTGTGGGGACCATCTAGACTAGGAAAACCTGAAGCCTAGAGAGCTCAGACATTTTATACATGGCAGAGGCAGAGTGGTGACTTCCCAGATGGAATTCCACGCTTCTTAGGCTGTGAGACTGCCCACTCTTAAATGTATTTATTGTGTCAATGATGATTTTTCTTGATAAAAACTCTTCAGCACAATGATAGTTCTTCTGGATTTTAAACTTTGGTCAAAGAGTAACTTGGTAAATATCATCTCACCCTGGCCTGGTGGCTTCTATATTCATGTGTCAAAATATTTCAGAATGTCTGTTAACACAGACAAGACTTTTGTGAAACCCTCAGGGCTAACCTGACCCTTTATGCCATCAAGCCACTTAATAAATACAGTACATTTATAAGCACAG
>NW_012153063.1:2557167-2559323 GCF_000956105.1 Propithecus coquereli | reverse complement strand
GACATTAGCACATCTGTGGGTTCCTAGAGGCCTTTACCCAGTCGGAAGGACCATGTGGCTATTTAGATTCCTGTTTCTTCCTTGGTCAGTACAGTTCTCTATGCTTGCACAAATGTCTGAGTCAGAGGGAACCTTGACCAGCTTTCCTGGAATTCCAGGTTGCTAATACTTTTCAGGAACCTGTTGAGCTTTCTCTTGGTGTTGAGTTTCCAGTTAAACACTGGGAGTGGTTTATACAAGTCTATGGGAAAAGGCAAAAGGGAACACTAATAAAAAAATTATTAAAGGAAAATTTTAGTCAGAAATACCAAATTGGTGATTCAAAACATGTCCATAGAGATGTGTTGAATAAATAAATGCAATAAATAAAAATAAATTTGAATAATGAAGTAAAGTTTAAAATCCATGTGTAATTGAAATCTTTGTGGATTAAGTAGTATGATGTCTAGGATTTGCTTCAAAATAATACAATAATGGAGTAGGGGGATGGATATAGATAAAAGAGATTACCAAATATTGATAATTGTGGCAGTTAGGTGATAGGTACACAGGGATTTATTATACTATTCTCTCTACTTTTTAATGAGTTTGAAATTCTCCATAATAAAACGTTGAAAAATTGTATGTAAAAATCTTAGAAAAGGGGTATTTAGTAAATTAGTTGTCACATATCCTTGACCACCCTGCTTAATTCAGCACCTCTGTGTCCTCAGAAATATATTAAATATCCTTTCAGATCCAAATGTCATTTGAATAGCATAATTACAATTCAGTAAATAGTACTTCACAAGCACAAGAACTGCTCTTTCAGTAGGTGATTTACTGAGTGTATCGTTGGGCTGCATTCTGGAGACACCCAGGGAACTCAGCATGCTCCTTGCTCACAAATAGTTCAGTCTAGTAAGGGACAGACAAGCCATTAGGCAGTTCTATGAAAGTGTGGTAGGAGCACAGTAGAGGAGGTGGACCTGGAGCTCCAAGAAGGGCTCCCTCATCCCTAGGAGCAGTGTGCATTGTGAGTGAGAAAAGTTATTCCACAATTTCTAACAAAGTTAGGGAGGCTGGGCGCGGTGGCTCACACCTGTAATCCTGGCACTCTGGGAGGCCAAGGTGGAAGGATTGCTTGAGCTCAGGAGTTCGAGACCAGCCTGAGAAAGAGTGAGACCCTGTCTCTACTAAAAATAGAAAAACTTAGCGGGGCGTGGTGGCGCGAGCCTGTCATCCCAGTTACTGAGGAGTCTGAGGCAGGAGGATCACTTGAGCTCAGGAATTTGAGGTTGCTGTGAGCTAGACTGACGCCACGGCACTCTAGCCCAGGCAACAGAGTGAGACTCTGTCTCAAAAAATAATAATAATAAGATAAAAATATTAGGGAGCTTTATGTTGAAATCTAAAGCACTGATTGATTAATGTACTTCAGGATTTGAATATACTCAGTTTTAGCATGCTTATTTGATTATGACCATATATAAAACATTGGTGAACTCTTTCCGACTTTCTTTTCTTTGTTAAATTAATCATTATGCAGGTGGAAGTTTTGTGAATATGTAATTTGAAAATATACCCCTAGTATTAATTTTTAGGACCCCATCTCTGGCAGATGCAGAGAATGTGCTGGGATTGTAGGGGAATGGCACTAATATTTACTAATAGTAGAGCCAGCAATTTACATATCTCATCATTTAATTCTTCTTCCAGTCCTCTGAGGAAATAGTGTTACCTCCATTTTAATAATGAGGAAACCTAGGTTCAGACGAGGCAATTAACCTGGCCCAAGAGATAAGGCCAGAACTTGAACCCAACTACATCTGACTCGAATCCATGCTTTTTTCATTATATATCACTACTACTTCTGTACCTGTAGTCTTCAAATCATTTTGCAACGTATCCCTTAAAATTAATTTTAAAAAATTATGTACCTCTGTCATTAAAGAAGCCTCCCCTAAAACTGCGATTTCGAATTGTCCCTTAATTTACTGCCTTGGGAGTTTTTACACTTGGAGCAGTGAGCCATGATGGTTAGATTGGAGTGGGGGAATGATATGCCTTTCTTTTGTAAAAAGGCCAAAAGACTGTTGTGAAGGGGAGCGGAGAAGGAGGCTACAGAAGAGCTTCCACCCCTGTGCATTCCCAGGCGGGTCAGGGCGGGGAAGGGG
>NW_012153063.1:2549275-2550445 GCF_000956105.1 Propithecus coquereli | reverse complement strand
ACATATGTATGCATATATATGTTTTTAAATAAAATTTGGATCATACTGAATACATAATTTTAGATCCATTTTATCACATATCAGAACGAGGAAAATAGTCACATTAAATATATAAACTTTAATTGATGGGTTACTTTTAAAGGAAAAAAAGTTTAATTGGCTCTAAAATCATTAAGATCCATTTAATAAGTAGAGATAGGCTAGTCTATGGGAAGATCACTGGACTAGGAATAAGGAAGTCTAGATGCCATTCCTAACTCTGCCACTAACTTGCTGTGTGACCTTTGACAAACCACCACTACCCACCAGGCATATGGCACTGTTCTAAGCTTTTATTGACAAAAGGGGTAAGATCTTTGCTTCAACTGTATTGCTTAGCATTTTGTATTTGTCTGTTTGATAGTTTGTCATGATGTTTTCAGTGAAATTGACTGATTTTGATACTATTTACCCAAAGGGATTAAGACACAAATTCAGATTGTGATTCAGTCCACCATTTTGAAATAATGTAAGCTCCATTAGGAAAGGGACTTTTTATATTTTGCTCACTGCTCCATCTAGAACAACACACAGTAACTGCTCAAAAAATAATTCATGAATAGAGAGTTAGCATTATTTTAATTTTGCCAATCTGTAGTTAGTAACATTTTTTTTTCCTTTTAAGTGGTTTATAAACTGATTTCAGGGAAATTGTTATTCAAGTGGACATTACCAAGATATGTGACTTTATTGAGTGATGGCTAACATTCTGTCATATGTTAGAGACAGATACGTTTTACTGTGTCAAGGGAGACTTTAATGTCAGGAGAGAGATGATGTCAAAAATTTGAGCTCTGCTAAGCTAACTTAAATAATTTAATTTTCAAAACATTTTTTAGGTGATTTTTTAGCATGTGCTTTTTTCTTCCCCATAGGACTGTAAATAAGTAACCTGAATACACAATAGGGAAGAAAAGGAGTATTTACCTTTCCATACAAAAAATGTTGACTTTTCAGACTGAGCAGTATGTTCTGAAATGAACTGTTTCATGCTTTAAAATTACAAAAGGGACAATAGTATCTTGGTTTTGTCGGTGTATGTTTATGATATTTTGAGACTTTTTCCATATAACTAATTACAGGAGTATACATAGTGATCTCAAATTTGTCTTTAAAAATTCTTTTTTATTT
>NW_012153063.1:2546947-2548230 GCF_000956105.1 Propithecus coquereli | reverse complement strand
AACTCCTGACCTTGAGCGATCCACCCGCCTCAGCCTCCCAGAGTGCTAGGATTACAGGCGTGACCCACCACGCCCGGCCTAAAGCCATGTTTTAACAAGAGAGTTAACATCCACTTTTTTTCTAGAAAGGGAATCCTTGATGGTGGAGAGAAAGAAAATTTAAAATAAAAGATTTGGTGGCAAAGCAATTTACATCAATGATTGGAAAGAAAATCTTCAAATTCTAGAATGAAAAGAGACAAACAAAGTTCTCCTGGCAGCAGGGAAGACACAGGAGTGGGGAGGAGAGCATGGGGTGGAACAGGCTGAGCCAGGCCTGAGCTAACCACCTCTGGGGCGAGCGTGGTTTCCTGCAGTACCTGAAAGAATCACCAGCTCAGGGGTGTAGGGACAGAAATGATGTGAATGTCAAAGCAGCAAGCAAGAAAGATGACCTTTCCCTTCCTCGGGCTCCCGTGAGCATATTTGAGGTACACTATTTAAAAGAGAGAGACCTAGTTAGGGCAGCCTTAATGCTTCAACAGTACCTAAGAGCAGTATTCAAGCCTCCTTCTCCCAGACTACCTCCACCTGAAACCTTCTTACCTCAGTTTTTTTCACGGAGGGTTCTGGAGAGCTTGCTCAGGCCACCACTCAGAGACAGTGAAAAGGAAAAGCTGAGTTCTTATTCCTAGCACAGCTCTTTGCTCACGTTGGCTTCCTCCAGTGAGTGACTGGGGTGTGTTGCTCCCTTTGAGAGAGTCCTTTGTTGAAATACTACCATTTAGCCTTCTCTACGCTGTTCCTATCTTATGAGTATACATGATGTTGAAAAAAAATAAGGTTTTCGGCGACTTCTCATGTCAGTTTATTGCTTGTATACATAGCATAACTATTTTTATTACTGTGACTATCAGTTCCATGCAACTCTTACTAACAGGCAGAGTGGAAGCAAAAGTTCCAAAGAATGTTCTCACCGAATGAAAGGGGCTGCTAAAACATGCGCTACCATTCAAGCCTTCCTCCCGCATTCGGTGTTAGTACATATCAGGCTTAAAGCATTCTTGCATACTTGGTTCATACAAAGTAGAAAAAAAATCAATTATTGAAAGTTTACACATTATTAAACAATTAAACCATGTTGCCTAATTTTATAAACATGTAAACAATCAGCCTAATTAGTTTAACCCACCAAACTTGTACGATGCTTTTATCTTTATATAAAAATGAAAAAAATCTGAGATGCTCAGAAAGTCAAATATCTAAACAAGGGTTAGTTTCTGACTACCTGAGGTGTCATACAG
>NW_012153063.1:2536636-2545244 GCF_000956105.1 Propithecus coquereli | reverse complement strand
AAATAAGAGCCCAGCTGTTTTTCAGAATGATTGACCTAGAAGCGTGGTTCTCAAACTTTTGAGTTCATCAGAATTCCCTGGAGGGCTTGTTAAAACCCAAATCGCTGGGCCCTACACCAGAGTTTATGATTCAGTAAGTCTGGAGTGGGTCTAATAATTTGCATTTCTAACAAATCCTCCAGTGATGCTGGTTAGGTTGGTGGAGAGACCACACTTTGAACACCACTAGCCTAGAATAAATTGAGTATTAGAAAATTATGTAATACCATCTCATAAAGAGAATTGTCTTAGTGACCGGAAATAGAGGAATAATCTAAAGTAATGACAAAATACTTCAGGTCTTTTATTTGAATGCATTTCTCCTTCTGAATTTACATCAATAACCAATAACTTATTCCTCAGCAACTAATCATGCTGCTTGTAAAATTAGATAAGTCTTCCAGACTTTTTCTGCATTTTTTAATGTACCTATGCTTGAAAAGTTCTTTTATTTTGGCTCTACTAAATATCTTAGTACTTTGAAGAACTGAAATGACACACACTAAATAAAATTGAGCCCCATAGAATCTTAGAAATGTATCATCTTATAAATTATTATTTCTTTTAAAAGGGCTTACTTCAAAAACTTGACAGTTAAATTTTTCAGTTTTACACAAAAAAGGTAGACTGATAAATCAACAGAAGTACATATATAAACCAAGATTATCTGTTTTAAGCTTCATTAGCCTAATAATCTCATGTTTGCTGCCTTTGTCTTAGATGTAGCAAGACAATTCTAAACATCCCTTGGACTCAGGCATTTTGAACCACTTTAGGAATTTTTGCAGAAAACCATTGCTCTATGGCTACAATTATAATATATTCTAGCTTTTTTCAGAAATGTTAGAAAATGTGTAAAATCCTCTTGCAGTTCCTTTACTTTTCTAATATTAGAGATTTTTCTAAAGTAATCCCAAGAAAAGATGGATATTTGTTCCTTGAGAATTACATTAACTGCCAGATGAACCTTAAAATAAAAACTTAGAAGTGTCAGAAATATCTGTTTTTCTTTATCCCAAAACACTATTTCTTTGAGGTCAAATCTATTATGATTTTATACACATATATAGAATATAACTGAGAAATTCTGTGGCCCTCTGCAAATTAGGAAGAAGGATTTATTAAGCATTTGCACAAAAGATGACCATGAGTTAATGTCCCCAGTAGGATAGCAAAATTAACAAATGAATTAATTAACCCTTATTTACATTCTATTTTAAAGCCAAGATTTTAAGTAAAGCTTTTGTCAAAGGTATTTAGCTGAGCTTGGTTTACAAACTAAAAGTGCAAGACCTGTGAAAGCTTAATGCTTTGTGGGCTGCAATCAGGGAAAACTCCTCCTTAATTAACTCTGGGGCTTAAAGGGTAGATAAAAAGATCCATGCAGGACATACCAATTGTTCTTCCCAGATTTGGCTCTTAGCAGGTATTTGGGCACATGTTGAATAACTTAAGGGACTATGTGGCTAGCAACAGGGGAAAGAGGGCCAGATTTCAAATCAGAACACTGGCATCAAGCCCAAAGTTCATCACCCACTTACTAGCTCTGGAGCCAGATAAAATGCCAGTTGTTGTATTTTATTGTATTGCATCTATTTACTTACTGACTGACTTAGTAAAAATGGGAGAGCTGTTGTAAGGATTAAAAAGATAATTTAGCTGGGCAAGGGATGGGAGGTGCACACCTGTAGTCCCAGGTACTTGGGAGGCTCAGACCAGAAGATTGCTTGAGGCTAGGAGTTCTAGACCAGCCTGGGCAATGTAGTAAGACATGAGACCCCATCACTGAAAAAAAAAAGGAAAGGAAAAAAAAAAAGAAATACTGTATATATAAATAGAGGCAAAGGGCAGTGTAGATTTTGCCTAACTTAAAGGTCTCATTTTGATCTTACTGTATTTGCATTTGCCATTCAAAACTACTAGAATAGCTTCTCCCAGGGTCCTTGAGCTTCTGACAAAATAGAGGGTCATTTGAAGAGTCAGGGTTTCTGTTCAGCCTGGAGAAAGCCTCGACTGGAGGTGATGCTCCAAGCAGCGGCTGTGAAACTTGGACTCTCTCTCCCCAGCTGTCAGCACCCAACTGTTGTCAGCTTCTTACTGAAATTGAGTTAACCTTTTTTATTTTAACCTTCCTACTTCCCCCAAAAGAATAGCTCTTATCATTTGTTTAAATCATATTTAATTTGTTTAACCTTAGAATGTCTAGTAACCTGTTCTGGGTATTTTTCGGAACAATATACATACACATATGCTCACATGCAAGGATACACCACACGTGATATTGCCTGATGTCCTATTTAAGCAAAATACAAATTGTTTGCTTATGTTCGTTTACTTACACAATAACAGAAGAAAACACCAACCCAAAACATTAAAATAACCGGGCCCCAATAACTACCTCCGTTAGCTAAGAGATTTAAGTAATCATTTTGGTTTCTTGGAAAAACCAATAATAGCTAGTGGCCGTATGGGGCGCCTTACATAGTATCCACACACAAAGCCGCACTCGCATACCTGATAACGTGCACTTATTTCTATGCCCCACCCTGTTCGTTGTGGGCTCTGCAGAGTGGCAATCAGCCAAGGCGCTGCCCTGCTCTGCAGGCCTGTCCTTTTGCTTGTCAGAGATCCAACCAAACTGAAGCCTGAATTTCAATCCAAGTGAAATATCTGAGCCAAAAATAAAAACGCAGCAGGAGAAGAACCCTACAGGAACAGAGCAGAAGCATTTCAGTGACCTCAACTCGGGGCAGGGGCCTTTAGCAGTTTCCTGTGACCTCCCTGTGTGCAGCTAGAATCTGGAAGGGTGCAGACAAAGCCAATGGGCCTGTCTCTAATTGGTCTCACATCATCAGCATTCCAGAACAGGAAACTGTCTGCAGCCAGGAATTCTTGCTTCTTTGCCATAATATTTGAGAAATGAAACTTTTCCCCTGCACATATTTAGTTCTGCTAGTTTGCAGCAGGTTCGTTTTCTTGGTTTCAATAGCTATAATAAGAACATCATGTCTGTCCTATCTCTTGGCAATAGACTATTAGATTTCTAGGTTATGAACTTCTTCCTCACTTGCCATGGGTCAGTAAGCTAATGTTTAGGTCAAAGACTGTTCATAAAATGCATAGTCTCATTCCATGGCGCATTTGCTAAGATGCAAAGTGAGATTTATGTTGCCCCAAAATAGTGGAGATGTTCTCTTGCCCCTGTCCCAGGAAGGGGACCAGTTTGCCAGGGCACACACAGATAATTAGCAGTGTTGCCCCCTGGAGCTTCCACAGAAGCAGAACTCCAGTCCCTCCTTCCTAGTCCTACATCTTATGGGGTATGTACCTGGTTCACTCCAGCGCAGCTGCCCCAATGGTTAAAACACAAAAATACTTCCATATAGGGTGATAAATGGCTGCTGCCTCTAGCCAGCCTCCCCCCCGCCAAAAAAAAAAAAAAAACCACAACATTTAACAATTCTGTTCTTTTTGTGGGGAGAAGGGGTTCTGATGAGGGAGGATTGGGAGAAGACTTAAAAAGGAGTCCTTATGTTTAATTGAAGTTTTATGAGATAGGAGCAGAGTCAGCTCCTTTTGGCCAAATTCCTGATAGTCAGAGTTGTATATACTGGTTTATATAAGCTATTTCACAGCTTGATTAATCAGTGCATGTAAATAAAATTAAAAGTAATGCTTTACACCTAAGGCTGATCTCATTCAGTCAGCTTGTCAGTTTGAGACTTCTAAGGAGAAGGTAGCAAAGCTACGTTTCCACTCATTCATCCATAGACCTTGGAGCAAGAAAATTTGGAGGAGGATACAACCCAGAGTAGATTCCCACCCCTCTCCTCCCACACACAAAATCTGCAAGTTGAAAGGAACCTTAGATACTATCTAACTCAACTTCTGTGGAGTGTGAGGGTTAGAAATGGGGTAACTTACCCAAGACCCCCGCAATGCCAAGGCCAACCTGGGCCAAGGACTCCTCACCCAAGTCGAGCTCTCCCTCTCTGCAGTAAACAGCCTCCTTGATGTATCACTGGTCTCCTTTTCATTGCAGAAGCTGCTGAAACCTAACTGCTTCACAGTTGCTTGAAAGCAATTTATTTTATGAAGCAATGTATAAGTTTTGGCTTTGATTTGCTAGGTGGCCTAGGTAGGGCGTAAAGAAGCAGAAAACACCGCAGAGAAACAGCCCAGAGTTCTCAGCCAAAGAGCAAATAAATGCCACTGAGGGCCAACCACCAAGATGGGTCTTGGGTAGAACTGAAAAATCGGAGTAAGTAGGTTATATGAATACACTGTGCTGGACCTTATTGGTTGGTAAGAGTATAAGCCAGCGGGTGACACTTGCAAATTCAATGTGGGGAGGTGCTGTTTAAGCACCTCCTGAGTTCCCCCTCTGTGATGCCTTTTCCAGATAGATTAGGTCAATGGCTCTCAATAGGGATGATTTTGTCCCCCAGGGGCATTTGGCAGTGTCTGGAGATAGTGTTGGTTGTCACAACTGGGGAGAGGGAGGACGTTGCTCCTGGCATCGTAGTGGGTAGAGACCAGCCTTGCTGCTAAACATCTTACAGTGCACAGGACAACTCCCCACATCAAAAAACTGTCTGACTCAAAATGTCAATAGTGCCAAGTTGAGATCCCCATATTAAATGAAGCAATGGATGTTTTTCTGAAAAAAATGGAAAGACCCATTCGATGACTTTGGTCAGGTCAATATGTCTCCCTGCAGTTGCATTCTCTATGGCCCTGGAAAAGGAGGACATAGGTCTTTGTTTCCTGTGCTGTGCAGCAACAGCCAAAAAGCAATGAAACTGCTCATTGCTGCACTGGGTGACTCAGAAATGAAGACGCCGGCTTTCATTTGATGTATCACACAGGAACACCAAAGGGACGTTTCTCTTTCATTACCTGTTGCAATTTTCAGCAGAGATGATTGCATTAGTAGATTTGCCTTATATGAAAGATGTATTCCTGAAAAGTTGTATGCATTAAATCATATTATAAATACAGTCAGGAAACTCGGCAAACACTCAGGAACCAGTGACTCTTTTTAAAGTGAAAAATCCTTTTTAATAAAGCCCTATTCTTCAAGAAGAACACACCTATATATTATTTTTTTAATGTAAATATTTTTCCTGCACGTTACATTTTTATTACAGAGCTGCATAAATTTTATATAAGAGAACAGTTTCTCTTCCCTTTTCCAGTCCTTATTCTTTTCCTTTAAAAGAAAATCAGGATGGGGGGAGGGATTAACTATAGACTCGCTGAACGTGGGAAGGTCATTGATCCTTCTATCCATACTACAGTTTCAAAGATGCCTGCTGGGTTACAAATTGCTAGAAAATAGGATTGGTACTATTTTGAAATCATTAATTTTTTTATCTCATGCTTTTTTTCAGTTACTGACCTTTGGCTAGAAAGAGCAGGTGTACTGGTCTTTGCATCACTCCGTGGGTGTTTGTTGTGCCAGAAATATCCAATAAGACTCAGGCCCTTCCCTCACAGGGGGCCTGGTATCAGCAGAGATAAGGGAGTGGTATGGAAGGAACCTCCTACCACCCACTGCCCTGGGGCACCATCCCTATGGGTATAAATCACTGACTAACCCAGCAGGGCAAAGGGGGCAGGAAGGAGGAAATTTATTTGAGAAAGCTGCCATTAGTGTCACTTTAGTGATAGGAGGTTACAGAGGTGTGATCCAGTGGTGACAAAGCCATTGCCACCAGGGAGGAGCTGGCCTAGGTGAGAGAGGCGCTAGGAGGCCTGGGTCTGACCTTTATCCTCCCTGGAAGGAGGGAGGGGCTGGGGAGAGGGCACTGCCAAAGGTGACCCTGCCAAGACCAGGATAGCGCCAGTGTCAAGGAAGCAGGCACTGGCGTCACCTGTGAGGGGGGTGTCACGCTTACTGTTTGCAGGGTCCTTCCACTTGTGTCTGTTCACTTTAGTCTCACAGCAGGAAGAAGGACATTGTGAGTAGGAAGAAGGTCGTTGTGAGCAACGTTTTACAAACAAGACCAACGCACCAAGGAAGTAATAACCTGCCCAAGATCACTCAGCTATAAAGAAAGATTTGTGATTTGACACAGGTATTCTGACTGGAGGCCCTGTGTGTCCCTGCACAATGGCGCCCTATTTTCGCTTGGGTGACCAGGCCTCGGCCCAGGAGAGTGACGCTCAGTAAGCGCCTTGGCTGGGCTGCCAAGAGCCCTGGGTTCTAGTCACAGCTCCATCTCCAGCTACTGTGTCCCCGGGAGACAATCAGTAGCCCTCTTGGAGTCTCAATTTTCTCCTCTAGGCAATGAGGGGGTTGACTGAGATGCCCTCAGGTCACTGTAGTGACGTAGGTGAAGCCTCCCAGAAAGGCAGCAGGCCTGGGGGCCTCGCCAGAAGGAGCGGTCCTTTACCATGGCCAGGGACTGTGCCGAACACTTTATCCACGACCTCATTTGAGGCTCACAGCTCCCCATGAGGTGTGGGTGCCGGTGTTATCTCTGTTCAGCAGATAAGGGAACTGAAGCGCAGAAAGGCGAAGGCACTGCTCGAGGTCATTATCTTAGTTTGCTTGCACTGCCATACGGAATGCCACAGACTGGGTGGCTTAAACAACAGCAACGCGTCTCTCGCAGCTCTGGAGGCTGACAGTTTCAGGTCAAGGTGCCAGCAGGGTTGATTTCTGGTGAGGCCTCTCTTCCTGGCTTCTCTCTGTGTCCTCATATGGTCCTTCCTCTGATGTGGGGGTAGGCAGAGAGCTCTGTTGTCTCTTCTTGTAAGGGCACTAATCCTCTTGGATCAGGGTCTCACCCTTGTGACTTCATTTAACCTTAATTACTTCCTAAACACCTTCTCTCCAAATACAGTCACATTGAGGGTTAAGGCTTCAACACGTGAATTCTAGGGGTACACCATTCGGTTCATAGAAATCTTATAGCCAGGAATGGATATGATGTGCTCCTTGCTGGCTCTCCTAACCACCACCATGTTTCACTTGGCCCAGAAAGCTAAGCCGGGGCTGGGGCTGCTGGGTGCAGGGAAGCTCCTGTCTTCTGGTCCCCCAGCTGGAACACCTGCCCCCCTGCCCCCATGGTGTCTCTCTCCTTCCAAGTCGCCTCCTCTCCAAGGTATGAGGGTGGGTAGGAGGATACTCCTTTGGCCAAACCCTCTGAATCCTGAATGGTGCCAGGAGTAAGTCAGGGGCAGGAATAGTGCCCCCAACACCCTCCTGTGCCCAGGACTGAATCTCCAGATGCTGTGGGAAAAGCAAAAGAACCCGAGGCTGAGCCCTGAGGACTGACTCCTTCGCAGCCCTCTTTGAACCCAGTCCCTGAATGCTGGTGGCTGAACAAAACCATGCAGGCACAATTCCTGGGCTCCTAGGGCGAGGTAACAGTTGCTAGTCACTTTTGTGGAAGGATGAGAACTCGGTCCACATTGGCAAGCCACTCACTGGGGCGGCTATAGTTGAGCTTGTCAGTTACTCATTATTAAAAACTTTGCAGTAAAAACAAGCTATTCAGACTCCTGTGCAGGCTTCCAGTAAGCCAAACAACAAACTAGTCATCCACCTGGAATGTCTCCTCTCTATAAATTACAATATCTGTCGTGTTGTTGGAAAAAGAAATGTTTTCTTCCTCACTCTCTCATGCTTTATTGCTCACGCTTATGTTATAAAGGTAGACTTATTAAGGCAGGAGGTTTCTCCTAATTTTTAAAAAACTCACACGAGTTGATAGACCACAGGGTATCATTCAGAAAATGAAAATGTGTCGTTTTACCTTTTCATATGTCAAATAAAGGCACTGAGTTAACAGAGAGCCGCGTGGTTCATGTTAACTGATGTAGAAACTCCACTTCCACAGATGTAACACTGGGGTTGCCACTGGGGTGCGGAACGTTTGCACTTGCCCTTCCCCCTCATTTTCTGCCTCTTCACCCTAGAGTTACTGCCCACACTTCGCTCTCAATGGAGAGGAAACGAACACACGTAGCTTCTAGTGCTCTGTCCATTGTCACTGTAATCAGAGTTGCCAGGTGACTGCCAACTCCCCCGACTCCTACACCGTAAGCTAGTTCGAATCAGGAAAACAAAAATGTTTTTCAAATGAAATTCAACCTTGAGCATTTGGAAAAGCAGACAGCCCATTTCTGTGAGTCATTTCTCTTCCCATTGGCAGGGCTGTCCAGATAACCGATTGTGCTCCCAGCTGCCCCAGAGGCCGCTGGGCTTCAAGTGTTCGTGTCTCGGTCATCATATCCGTGGTTGGCTTTTGCAGGTGTGAAAGCTGTGGAGCCGTTTTCCATTCTGAATGCAAAGAAAAGTCTGTCCCCTGCCCGAGGTGTGTCCGCCGAGAGCTGCAGAAGAAGCAGAAGTCTTTCTGGCAGAGGCTGAACATGGACGAGAGTCTGGAGGAGGCCTGCACCATGTTCGAGCTGTCGTACCAGAACACCTGACGCGGGCAGCCCCGGACACCAGGGATTCACTGATCAGCGACCCCTCGGCCCCAGAGTGGCTTCCTGACTAGCCAGTTAGACCCCTTGGAAGAAGAGTATGTCTCAAATTCAGCTAGATATAGATAAA
>NW_012153063.1:2503319-2536356 GCF_000956105.1 Propithecus coquereli | reverse complement strand
CTTCAGGTTATTTTTGTGTTATTTATTTTTAGCTTCCACAGAGACTGAGGTAACTGAAGCAGGCATCCATCATCATCTGTTTCGTAAGAAAATCTTCAAAACACAGGAATGACTCTGATGCTTCCAGGACCTGGCGTCCCTGGCTCTCTGGCCTCGGCTCCTCCCGCAGAGGTGGGGATAGCCTGAGCAGAGCCCAGTGGCCGCAAAGCAGGGGCGCGAGCTCCCTCCGGCAGAAAGCGTACACCCACAGTTTACGAGGAGAGCTGGTTCTGGTTTTGAAGTTCATCTCAGACAGTTTTTTCCTGAAAAAAGAAGAAATCTCTGTGACCAATAACTGCATGTTGTCGGTTTGCTGATACGGCCCCCAACGCCCACCTAACGATGTGACACCCTTCCGTATTTGCCAGGTTGTCAGCATCGCTCCTAAGAACGGTTTTCCAAGGGTGTCAGCGGTGGTATTTATGATTTTTTCATGGTGCTGGCCAGAGGAATGTCCTGGGACTGTCGTTAAAGACGCTGGCGTGCAGACTGGTGGACAGGGTACAGGTGTGTGGTACACGTTTTCAAAGAGATGGTCTTCAGGGTCTCTCCACAGAACCCTCTGTAGCCAGTTCCCACCTATTTATTTCTCATTGTTCTTCACTGCACTTTTATTTTGACCTTTAATTTGTCAATTTAACCACTCTTGCTTTTACATTTTTGAATTATTTAAAAAGTCAGAGTAATATGGAACTTTAAAATACCAACTTTAGACTATTAAGAAAATACCAAACTTACAGATATAATTAATGAATTAAATCTACTATCGTTTAAATATATACACACATATATGATTGCCACCTTAAAGTAAAGCAAAAGGTGGTAAAATAAATAATATAATAGGAAGAAGAAAATGAATGAATTGCTTTGCTGTTTGGAGGGCGGTGCTCTCCCACTGCAGTCCCTTTTAAAAGCCAGTGTAGCAGCCACTGTGACCAAAATGGCAGGCGGGACAGCACCGGAAACCTGAGGGCTCCCATTCCTTCCACCTTAACTCTTTCCAGAACAGGAAAATATGCTTATAATGAAACAATTCTCGATAGACTTTATGAGAAGATTCCATATTGTTCACACTGAGCAGATGTCTTCTATGCCTTCACGGTTTAGTAGTTTTGCTGCTATTAGGACCTGGGGAATCGGTGGCTCACAGAGTACACGGTACCTTCAACCCCATTGCTCCTGTCCTGTGCCCTCCAGATCCCAACTCATGACATTTCTGTCCATTTAGAGATGTCACATTTCAGGCTGACTTTTGTGCAGTTAGATGTAAGCATTTTACCTGTCAACTTGTGCCAGGTCCTGAGGCCCCAGACCACACATTTCAACCTAATGGCTCAGCACCACGCATGCATTTATTTCCTGACTATACAGTAGCCGTAACCAGGGCATGAAAACTTGTTAAAAGGCTAGGGCCCTATTCATGAGACGCCTCACGGTGCCTTTTACTCTTAAAAAAGGAGGTTGACTTTCCCTCTACCCTAGTTATAGAAAATGTTGCACACAGAAGAAAAAGGGTGGAAAATCTCAAGCACTTGGCAAACAGGCAAACAAATTTGATCATCTCCTTTCCTCCTTCCCTTCGTGAAATACAGTATTTATATTTTCCAGCCTCAGAAAAGATAGCAGAACATGATCTTTCACAAGAGAATTATAGACCTGCTTATTATAAAACAGATGTGCTCCCATGGCAAAGTGCCTTCTCCCTCCACCCCCAGCTCCCTGTCACTGTAGCTTACTTTTGCCTTCGCTGTAATTAATGTATCTGTGATTCCAACTGTCAGCGAGGCCATTCCCAGCACACTGCATTTGGAGACCCGAAGTGCAGGGCGTCTCCTCCCCTTCTGACATGTTTGCTCTACATACAGAATTTCCTGTCCCAACTCACAGCACCAAGGGTCAGACCTGCTGAGAGTCAAGGGTGAAATTCTGGATCCCTGTTCAAAACACCTTTGTTTTCACCAGTGCTCATTCAGAGGGCCCTGCTAAATATGAGCAGTCCCTGTGAACACATAAGGAGAACTTTCCACCCACATCGTTTTCTGCTTATTTTCAAAAGGGAAAAAAAAATAGATGTGCTATCACCATCAGCTACCCAGAACTGGAACCGTCTCCCGGCTGCTTCTGTTTCTTCTCCTTTTTGTACAGCCCTGACAGCCTGGCTAGTACCAGCCACAGGCCTATGACATTCTCATTCTCTGCCACCACCACCAAAATCTGATAGGACAGAGCGGAGCCAGCTTCGGAGTTGGGTCTGCCATGAAAATTCAAAATTGCTATTTTCAGCCCAGAAAGCCTTAGAGCACATGAACGCCCTTACTGTTTTCAACCCTAGCAAATTACTTGGTGCACTGTTAGGTAATTGTTGCGCTGCTTAGAAACTGTCGAAACAAAAGCAAATCTGTGGATTACCACCTCTTTAAGACCACGCTAATACCTGCTTTTCCTCGTGTTCCGTTTTTCATCTCATATTAAATATCTTGCACATAAAGCATATGAGAAAATGGCCAATTAATCTCCTAGAGCTGGCAGCTGACTCCGGGGAGCCACTTTTCACTGAAAGGCCCAGTCCCTGGTGTATCACTTGAGGAAATCCCTCCTAAAAGTGCCAGAATCTCGTGTGTGAGATCGTCCAACCCTGGTGAAATGTTGGCATCTAACCCCGCAGTAAAGAAGCCAGTTCCTAAAATAGACCTCATTTTGCACCACTGCAGGAAGGCCACAAACTACTTAACAGGCAGTCAACTGGAATGGGAGTAGTGTTCCTTCCAGGGCCCTTCTCCCAAGCTGAAAGCTTCTTTATACAAAAACCATGTAAACTCTCGTCGTCCCCCTTTGCTTCACTGCCTTTCCGGGGACTGTGTTCTAGTCATTTTCATGTCTGTAGTGCTAAAGGGTCATCTGGCTAGGAGCTTTAACGTTGCATTAGCTGAGAGGGTAATCACTTTCTGATCCTTCCAGACTAGGCCTCCACCAAGAAGGGAACACACCTAGTGCTGGGGATCTGTGGTTTCCAACACGGTGATATCCTTCGGTCTCCTAAAATGGGACTGTGCCATGACTTCCTTCCGGCTGCAGCGAAAACCGAAGTGTTTCTATCACTCTAGGTGCCGAATGCAGCCTTTGCGAAGCTAGACTGAGCCCTTTGATGGAGTCTGGCCTCTGTTTTTTCTCTGCATGACGTGTGCAAACGCTGCTCATTGACACCAGATAGTTTCCTTCTGTGCCTCCTCAGAGAGGCTCGGCTCCCAAACCTGGGGGGTTGTTCTCTACCCATTGGCCAGAAAAGGCCATCTGTAAATTAACATATCAGGGTGGGACTAGCGTGATGCCCCATACACTGACCACTCCCGGCAGAGGGGCATTCTCGGGGAAGCAGCCACGCGTGCTCTCCTCATTTAGGGTAAAGCCAGTGCTGTTGCTCGCGCGCTTGTGCGCAATTACCCGTCTCCGCTGGTCTGCCACACTTTCTTGGAATAACTAGATTATGAACTAAATCCTCCCCTCCTGATTCTGGTACTGCCTGGCTTCAACACAAAAGTTTTTGTATTCTTTTTACTTCTTATGGTAAATGGAGATGTGTGCAATTTTTGCCCATTTTATTTCTTGAGTTTTCTGCCCTACTTCTTTTCCTACTCTGAAATAATGTGAAAATATAGAGAATTTGGGGCAAGACTGACAGATGCAAACACCTCCTCCTTGGCATGAACGGTACCGTCCGTTTTCCTTTCCTTGGTACTTGTTGGTAACGGGCACCTTGGACCGCTGTCCTGCCCCTGAGTCTGGTAGAACTGACTGCTTGAGGTTGAGTCCAGTGATGGGTGAATGAGCTCCGCTCGGTTAATCCAAACAAATGTTGATTCCTATCATGTGGGACAGTGTTTCAACAGTTAAGCCTCAGCACCCCGCAGCCTCCTTATTGGTGCACAATTCCAGCTTCGTTGGGTTCCAAAATATCTGACTCAAGGGTTTTTCTTTAGTCTGTTTTAGTGGCTGCATGGCTGAGGTAAAATCCAAGTCATTGTTAAACTCTGGGTTAAAGACAAAAGTATGGCGTACCCTCCTGAGCATGCTTGTAGCTGTCAGAGGTTTTATTTAAAATGGGCTCCAAATGATGGCATTATGTGGCACGTTCCTCATAAAGTGGCCTCTGATGTGATGGACGGTATTGTTAAACTCGAATGAGACAACGCTGCTTTGTTTTGGTTCCTCCCTGTGGGAAGAGAAGCCACTGGCTGCTCATCTTGGTAGAAAGCTTTCAAGTGAAGGCAGTTGTTGCCCAGTATAGAAGATTCAGGCACCTACAGCAACCCTTAGCACGGGGAGGATTTCCTCTTCCTGGCCACGAAGCTGCAAACCAGCCTCTCTCCCCTTCCCTGGATCCTCCCTGCCCTCGTTCTGAGCTCCAGCCCAGACCGAGGCCTCCTGGCTAATAACAGATAGTGGACACCCAGGGCCTGTGGCTCCTTCTCCATGCCGGCCTTCCGATTTGTTGTTTTCCCCGTAGGAGTGCCTTATAGTACCATCTAGTGCTTCTAGTCTAGTCTGTCCACCCCCACTGGAAGCCTATAGGAGCCTTCAACTAAGTATGGATCCTTTGCTTCTTCCCTGCTGGCTACTCTGAAACAGATGCGCTGGGAGCCTGCGCATTCCGATGCATGTCAGCGGTTAACCTGGTGCCTTAACCTCGTGAGTAAAGGGATTCACGCTGGGAACATGTTGTTAAAGTGGAAGGCTACAAACATCGGCTTCTTCGTGCCATTGGCACTTTTACCGAAAGTACAAAAGACACAACCACATGATGTTTTAACTTTGTTTTATGCTGTTTTTTAATCACTCTTTTTGTTTGTTTGCTTTCATTAACCAAACTCAGGGGAATATCATGATGTCACCAAGACGAAGGGGTAGAGAAATAAAACCAGGTGTTCAGAACTGAATCTGTAAAGTCAGTGAAATTAACCTTTTTCAGATTCAAAAATGACACAAACACAAGGATTTTCTTTTCCTTTCCTGTATAAAGATTTTCTTTTTATTTTGCCACCTGTTTTCCACATCGGAAGTGGGAAGCCTCTTGGATAAATTGTGATAAAAATGTCTCTTTGTGTGGTGTGGTCAGTCCTCTGAGCTCCTAAATTAGGCTTTGGCTGCCGGAGGCCTAGTTTCTGGCTTTGGTCACCTATGAAAATCTTACTGTGAATAACTACTATCCTACCATAGAAGATGTAAGAAAAAACTCAGTTTCTTAGGAATGGTAGGTAAAAGAAGGGAATAATCAAAGGAGAGAAAACACTTAGGTTGCAAATGCAGAGTACTGAACACGGCCATGCGGAAGACTCCTGCACAACTTGTTCTCATGCTCCTGGGTCAGATCCATGTCCTTTTTTCTTATTTCTGCTCATGCAGTACAGAATCGACTAAAATTTGGAGTTTCAGCTATTATATCACTCTGTGTTCAGCTGTTTGTAGTAGCTAATGTGCTAACTTATATATGTGCTCTTTCTGTTTTCTGGATTTATTGCCTTTTGTTTTGGCATAACTTATCCACGTTTTTGTTTACATCATTTTTTAAATATCAGTAAGTATAACAATATAAAATTGAAGCTGCAATGTTGACAAGATTCCTAATTTTATGATCATCTGCAACATAATTTAAGTGCACCGGTTCCTCATGTGTAAAGTTATCTCTTTCTCTCTCAATAAATAATGCAGAACGTACTTTCTTTCCTCGTAACATCTTCATTAAAATATTGTTCTTGAGGGGGTGGTGAAAGTCCAAATGAGCCTGGATATTAATTCAAAGTCAAGATTTGAGCTTTATTGAAAATGAGCTATTAGGATTTTAAAATGTCTCTTCATATCTTACAGATAGACTTTGGTTTTTTCTAACTTCATCAACCTACAATATTCTCATCAGCCCTTCCCATGCTAATGACAAATGATAGCGTAACTTTTAAAAAGATGCAGATGTAGTGTCGTGGGCCTTATTTGCTGAATCAAAGCACGATTACCTTCAGTTCTGAGACAAAGCTGCCAAAGCTCATGTATGGAATGTTCTCCTACCTAGGCTCTTCCCCAAGCCTCGCCCTGGTTTCAGTTCACTACTCCTGCACTCTCCAAATTAGATGGACGAGCGCCAGGCAGTCAGCTAGGCAGAAGTGCTGGTCATTCCAGTAGGGACCACATTTTGGGAGCAATGAAGGAGCAAAGAGTGAAAAGTAGAGTAGGGTTTATGTTTGAAATAGCAGCTCTCTGGGAGTCTGGGCGCAATTGGAAATACCTGCACTACCTCCTGCCTGGGCCGGCCCTCACCCTTGCACCGAAAAGGCCACAGAGTGCAACACCTGTCCACTCGGAACCTTTCAAAAGCACCATGTAAACTCACTTTCCCAAAGAAAGACATTGAAAAGAGACTAGAAAAGGCATTTCGGGTAAAACATTCACCAAAGGTGAACCCTGAGCTTTACTCCCTGCGACACACCTCAACAAGTTTATGCCCAGCCTTTCCTACCTCACCCTCAGGACACCAGCCGGGGCTCACGCCCACTCTGTCCAAAGAGTTACTGGACTTCATCCTCACACGAAACCTGCCACAATCCACGATAAAAAGAACCGAGTTAATATTTCACTGAAGCAAACTAGACATACGATGTAGTGAGAGCCCGGATTACCCGATCCACAGGACAGGTTAGCTCTCCCCAGTCGTAGTAAACTGGTGTGGTGGGTAACTCCAGGAAGTTTTCTATCATCAAAGAGAAGATAGGCGAGATGTTGTCAGAACTGTGCAAAGCGACACCATTTTGGTCACCTCTTCCCACCCTCGGGAAACAGTGATTTCAATCTCCCTTAATTGTTTCCCTTGTCCCGTCCTTTGATGATGGCTCAAGATGATGGTTTAAATCAGTGGTTCCCACATTAGAAACACAAAAATAAGCCAGAACATCAGGGCCTCCTAGCAGACAATTAAATCAGAATCTCCCTAGATGGGGCCTGAGTATTTGTATTTTTTAAAAGCTCCCTGGGTGATCCGATGCATTCTGAAAATTAAGAACCACTAGTTTAAATGAAGCAAGTTGCCCTGAAATGAACATTTGCTTGGCGTGTTGGTGGTCACCAGCAGGAACAGTGTCAAGGGGATGTGGAGGGACTGAATGGCTGTAGTCGCCCTTGAGTTAACAGCTGTCGGGTGCCTTTTTCCCAACAGACACCGAACAGTACTTTGGAACTTTCTGCACATGGACTGCAATCATTTCATAAAACCTTACCTTTATACCCTTTTATTTTCTTCTAGGGT
Organism: Propithecus coquereli; assembly: GCF_000956105.1. NCBI lineage: Eukaryota > Metazoa > Chordata > Mammalia > Primates > Indriidae > Propithecus > Propithecus coquereli. Next base: position 2,529,029 of record NW_012153063.1, on the reverse strand, counting down.
GTGGTTAGCTTCTATTTATCCAGCATATACCATCCCCAGAGAGCCTGGCGAATGGAAGTGTCCAGGTCATGGCTGCAGGTGACTAAACTGGCCAAAAAGGGAGCCTTGTACTGCCCCGCTCAATTTTTCAGTCTGCCTTGTTAACGCTGTCCTTAAATGCATGGGAGAGTCCATTCCCAGTTCAGGCCCATCTAACGAACATGAACTTCGTCACTCTGGATGGTGGTGTTTAAAATGGAAAATCACTAGGTGTTTCTTGCCCAGAAAGGGTTAGGCTATTCGGGAGATCTTGAACTGTGTCCAGATTCACCTTGGTTCTGTAGAAGAACCAGGCTTTAAAATGAACCAGAGTTGTTCCAAATCCAGGCATCTGCTGAACTGATGATTTTCAACTACAACTGCCAGTTACAGGTAAGTAGAAACTTAGAAAGATGGGAGGTTTATCCTCTCCTACCTTTATGAAGTCAATAAATTAACTAATGACAAGTATTCCTAGTTAATGGAGCACTTCACCAAAGAGTTCAGAGTCTCCTGCCAACAATGTGATCTCCTCTGTGCCCACAATGCTTAACGTGTCGGAAACACCCATGGCAGCAACAGCCTTATCCTAGAACACTGTCAGAAGCAAGTGGCAAGGGGCAGGAATGCAACTAGAAATGAACTTGGGTCTACCGGGGCCTTACCTGGGACTTTTTCCAAAGCAGCATCATTAGAAACCACATTCCTGATTGGGGAAAAAAAAGTTTTAAATTTATTTTTATTACTATATTGGACTCCGATTAGGGTAGAGGATTCCTCCCCCAGGATAACAAAGGCCCCTGGTACATAATACTCCGGAAGCCTAAGGCAAAACACACCCATCAGAAAGATACAGTTCTTTCTCTCTCATTTGCATCTATTCCCTCATAGCTTGGGCAGAAAAGTCTAGCAGGAAGAACAAATCGTTCCCACAGCTGAGCATACAGAAATTCTGATTTATGTATACTGACATCCAGTTTACCTGGACAATAGGGAAATTCATTATTCCTCCACCTTTATTTCATATTCCTCCATTAAGGGCTATTGTTTTTAAGCAAATTAGCTAGAGTTCATGAATTCATACTATATTTCAGATCCTGTCCTGCAACCTCAGGCAGCTGTTGGTCTGGGGAAAATTCCTCCAGCTTTTGTCCAGACTCTCCCAGTATGGTCTGTTGTTCTGAGGCTGAAGAGCTGCTATTAGCACAGTAATTTTTCCAAATGAACATTGAGCTAAATTATCTCAAATGTATAAAGGAACATCTCTCACTGTGTTACGGAAAATTGCCTCCCAAATTACAAGACTATACAAAGCACATATTAATTCTGGGCCCAAGGACATCCAAATTGCCTTAGATTCCACGATGTATTGTGATAACACACTCTTAATAATGTCAGGCTCTGAGGATATCGCAAGGTACACGCTGTTATGAAAATAAACCAGAGCTCTTCTCCATCAGGATCACTACACATGCACCCGAGCTGGCTAGAGGTATTTCACTCTGAGACTCAAGCCTTTTGCAGAGGAAATAAGTTCCAATTGCATAGACAGGGAGTGAATTTGAATTCTAAACTGGGTCAACCTCCCCAAATGGCTTGCTCACGGCTGCCCATGAGTGAGACAACCAAGGAAGCAGCTGTTGGCAGCTGCGGAGCCCAGAGAAGACGCCCGACTGCACATGTCTCGGGAAGCAGCTTCTGCTCCCGCACATTCAATTCCACTGCAAGGTGAGGGGACATCAGAAGCCAGGCGCCGCCTATAGACTGTGTCAAGTGCCAGTGCTTGCCGTGAGTGTCTGTCCGCATGTGGCCAGAGCACTGGGGAACCGGGAAACTGGCCGACCCAAATCACCCAACCCAGTCCCCCCGGTACCCAAACAATCCACCCAGGGTGTTTTCAATGAACATTTTAAAAAATGTGAACTATGTGATTTTTCAACTCATTTGTTTCACTTACTCTTGTTTTGTCTTCTCTTTTTCTTTAAACTTCTTTGAGGAAATATTACAAAGCAAAGCAAATCCCAGACATAGTGACATTTTATCCCCACATGCCTCAGTATGCATCTAAAAGAGATGTTTATTTTTTTCTCTGCAGCCTCAATGCCGTTACATACCTTAAAAAAAGGAACAATAATTTCTTGGTATCATCTCAGTTCCAAATCAAATTTATCCAGTTGTGTCAAAAATGTCTTTTCTTGGCCAGATGCAGTGGCTCACGCCTGTAATCCCAGCACTTTGGGAGGCCAAGTCGGAAGGATCGCTTGAGACCAAGAGTTCAAGACCAGCATGAGCAACACAGTGACACGCACACGCATCACCCAACCTGCCTGGCCTCCCTCTCTACAAAAAATTACCTGGGCGTGGTGGCGTGCGCCTGTGGTCCCAGCTGCTCAGGAGGCCGAGGTGGAAGGATCGCCTGAGCACTGGAGTGTTTGAGGCTGCAGTGAGCTGTGTTTGTGCCACTGCATAAAGATAAATAAATAAGTAAATGCATGAATGAATATGAGGTACCCCTCCTGAAGACTTGATAAAATGTCAAAGGCAGTGGTGTTTCCCCGCATCCCTACCTCCTTCTTGAAAGTAAGGGCACCCCACACTCCTATTCCAGGTAACGCTGGCGCCCTATTCCTTCAGGTGGGACTGACCCATAGTGCAAGCTTGGCCGGCAGGAATTTGAATCTTGTCGGGGGCTAAGCACACACTTTGAATTGCAGCCTCTGAAGAGGTTGTCCCTTAGTTTCTGCTCCCTTGAAACTGCCCTGAATTCTGTTCTGCTGAAACCTGATTTTTTTTCTCTTATTCCTTAAATTGTATCAACTATGCAACAAATGACTTCTCTCTTTAAGTTAGTCAGAATGGGTTTCTGGCCCAATGCCTTTTCCACACAATCTCTCAGGACAATTTCCCTCCTGTATCTATGCATTTGCCATCTCATCCTGGCTTGTGCACCTCACAGGTAACTGCAGCGTGAACACACACGAGGGAACCCTGCCGTGTGGGAACCCTGCCAGGGCACACCGTGCCTGGCCTCTGCATTCAGAAAGCTCTACCAGGGCTGGAAGGGACACTTTCCTTAATGGAGACAACATGCTTTTTCAGAAGCTTGCTACGTTGTTGACACAATGGTAGTGACTGACCTAGGGTGTTCGATAACTGGACTAATTGAAATGGTTTGCTCAAGAAACAGGGTTGTGTCCTGCAGAGTTGAGTAGAAAGAGAACCCCAGAGTGCAAAAGTCTCTGCCTGTTCCCTAGCGCCATGTTGACGCCCAAGGAATTATTAGCTCCTAGGCTCAAGCCAACACCCTGGGCCTCAGGGACAGACTCCTCGATTCCTGACCTATCTCCAGCCTTGCTCCCGGCAAAAGACTTTCAGACTCAAGTACTCTTTATTCAGTTTTTCTATTGGGTGAGTATTTGAATTTACAGTATTAGATATTCATGAAATAAAATTAAAAAGGCACAAAAACCTATGCGAGAGAAGGATTCTCCAAGAGGGTCCTCCCAAATGAAAGAATCTGTTCAGATATTTTCTAGAAAATGTCACTGTTTGCAGTGTGGTTAGTTGGGGACAAAACTGATTTTTTTTTTTCATCAGATATAAATGACTCTTTGATTAAGATTATTGTTTAAAGCAGGTGGGAGCTGAAAATTATCTATCATTATGGTCAAAACTTTTCAACTTTAATTTTCCCTTAATAAAACTCCTGATCTCAAGCCACAAAAAAACAGAGATAATGGGAGAAATGGGATTCCCTGCTGCAATGCGAACAGTGTACTATAGCTAGAGCTGCCATTTGCAAGCCGTGGTCCCCAGACCAGCAGTATTGGAGTCAGTAGGGAATGTGTTAGAAATGCACATTCTCAGGCCACGCCTAGCCCTACTGTCTCAGACACTCTGAGGGTGGGGCCCAGGGACCTGTGTTTTAACATCGCCACCACCACCACACACACACACACACACACACACATATGAGGGGATTCTGATGCAGACTGAAGTCTGAGACCCACTGCAAGCTAGAGGATCTCTGCCAATAATTTGGCCCTCTCTGCCTCCCCCATTCATCCAGCAGACCTTTATAGAGCCCCTTCTGGATGCCAAGTCCTCTGTTAGATGCTCCCAAAGATGCTGAAAGGACAAGCTCTACAGTCTAACTTTTAGATTCTGGGCTCTTCCACTTTCATCCTGGATGACCTTGGGCAAGTTACTTAACCTCTTAGAGCAGTTAAGTGGCCTCAGTTTCCCCGTTTGCCTTTTCTGTGGGGACAATAGCAGTAGTCAAGTCATGGAACTGTTGTGAGATTTAAGTGAACGATGTGTACAAGGTACTTAGCACTGGGCCTGGCACACAGGGAGGGAGGGATAGAAGTCAGGATCCGTTATTTCCAAGGTGCTGAGGGAAAGCACAAGGGAGGATGTGGGTCAACCCACCTGACCAGGAAGAGCATCCCAGGAGAAGGAAAGTCTGTCTGGGAAGGTGAGTCATAGTGTGTAAAGGAGGGGCATAGGCTGCAACCGGGCGGCTCTGAGATTCCTGCAGGTGTCAGGTGACCTGCTAGGGTTTCCCCAGCATTCTCCAGCAGACCCCGAGCCCCAGTGTTCTTTGGCTACCATGTTGTTCTTGTCTACCATCCAGTCCAATTCCTCTTTAAAGGTCAGAATAGCTTTTCACATCTCCTGGACTCCCCTCTCTGGCTTCACCCACTCATTCGGAAATGTGGTTGAACCATGGGGGGTTTCACGATGCACCAACCTGGACACGCTGACTTTCAACCATCCACGGGCTTGCAGGAACCAGGCACGTTGGCCACGAGGGGTGGCTCCCCTCAGGTTCCCCTTCCCTCGGGCAGGGGTGTCCTGCAGGAGTGTCCACTGACACCTCACTCTCGCCCCCATTCCCTCCCCCACCACCAAGAGTCTAAAGCGGACTGCAGCAAAGTCTCTATTTTTTTCCAAAATAATGATTTCCTCCTTCATTTTATTATTAATTTAGAAAGCCCAGTACAAACCAGAGTGCTGTGCCCACTCTGTGGGGCTGTTCCCCCTCTCCGCCAGGAACCTGGGCCTCCCGTCCTCCTCCTCCTTCTCCTCCTCTCCTTTTATTTCCGTGCCTCCCTGATTGGAAAAGGCGGCCCCCTTCTTCCTCCCCAACTCCACAATTGTCACTGCCAATTAGTACATTGTTAGGACACACAATGGCGTTACTGTAGCCAGTGGAATGGGAGGCCTTTGTGCTTCTCCAACCGGCCGTGGGGACAGTCAAGTTTCATTTAGAGACTTAAAACACATCGCCAGAAGAAAAACGCTATCAGAAAAGCCAAAAGCAGGGGAAAACGGGGCGGGGAGGGGGGAGGGAAGAAAAAAAAAAAGCACAAAAAAAAGAAAGAAAAAGAAAAAAGGTGAAGATGAAGATGAAGGAGAAGAAAGGCGGCGGCAAGCAGACGTTGAAAAGGAGAAGAAGAAAAGATCTGCTATTCAGGAGTGAGCCCGAACTCATGAAAAGGCCCAAGTGGTTGCTACCCACTGAAGTCTCCCCTCAGAACACAAAAAGGGGCTCCAGCTTAACAGTAATTAGTGGTCTGATTGTGCTTGGAACACTGTGTGTCTTTAGAGGATTTTTCCAATTTTTTTTTTTTTTCAGTCTTCACCAATAAAGGGGGTGGGAGGAAGGTAGGGCTGGGAGGGAGGGAGTCCACAAGCCACATCCCCCCAGCAGTTGGGGGGGACGATTCAGCCTCTCCCTTTGACAGGTAAATTGGATTTTATTCTCTAAAGCTTGTAACTAATTACAGAGGGTATTTTTCTGTAAGAATGTGACATATGGGTGCATTTTAGAGTCACTGTTTTATTTGTTTCAAGTACCTTTCGAGCAGCCTGGCCCTTTTTGCAGCCCGGAAGATGCCCCCAGAGGCCCAGGCCTTTCATCCAGAGCTCACAGGTTGTGGACTTTTTCTGTCACCAAAACTTTTATGTCTAGGACAGCTTTTCCTGCTTGTAAAATTAATATCCCAATGTAAATGAGCGATCGATGTGAGAAAACAGCCTTCTCTTCTGAGCACTTGTCCAGATACCTCCGTGCTGATACCTTCCTCCTGGTGTCGTTCCTCCCTCTCTTCCTCCTCACTCATCCCTGAAACAACCGGATGTGCTCCCTGCTCCCTGTTAGAGCTCATGGTACAAGGAACGTTCTGCGGGGCAGAGGAGCCACCCTAAAATTAGGCTGGTCTCACCGATGCCCAAGTTCATTCTCCTTCTCCCTCTCGCTCCCAGCCACCCCCACCAACTTCCTTGATTTCCTGAAAGTCCAAAGTCACCTCACCATGTCAGACTTACCAGACAAGGGTGGGTATTCATGTAGTGTTTTTAAAAAATTTCTTGGAACAACCCTAGCCCAATGCAGCCAATTCATAACCTGTACCTGCTTCATTCTGTTACTTGTGTTTTTTTATTTCCTTTCAAATGCATTAAATATGCCTTCCCTTTCCCTCTCTCTGGATCAGACCAGATTCCTAATGTTTGTTCATTATTTTATTTTTTTACAAATAAGCTAATGGAGACATCCGTTTCATGCAAGATTTGAATAAAATCTCCTCCCCCCCTTAGAAACAAGGCAGTCAGAATTTACCCAAGACTGTCTCACTGTCTTGCCTCCCCTCTTTTGTTTTTCCACGGGTGAAGTAGAAACAAGAAGATGTGGCGCTGCTCCCAGGCATTTACTAGGGTCTGGAGGGGCAGGGTGGCCATCCCCAGATATGGGTTAGAAAACCAATGTTCTAATCCACATCCCACCAACCAGTGGGCAGGTGGCTCTGGACGGGGAGAGTCTTGGGCGTGTTCATGTGTAAAAGGATCATTATGCTCACCTTAAGGCACTGCAACAAGGATTAGAAGAGAATTCCATCAAAAGCAAGGAGGCCTGGCACACTGATACGCACTTTTCCTTTTTGTCCGGCTAGTCAAGGAGGGCTCCGGGCGATGCCCTCGTGGTGTTCGTTTCTCTTTTATTCCCTCTCTGCTGCATTGTGGAATTGTCCTCTGCTCTTAGTGGATGCCTTGTCACATTCTGGCTCCCTCACCGCCACCAGCCTCAAACGGTCCTGATTCAGCCAGGAAATAAAAAGTGAAACCCTCTGACAATGGCCCATGGAATGTCACAGATACCCAAGTCAGGAAATGCAAATCTGAGGGAGGAGTTATTGAAACCACGATGATTTACCTTCCTCTAAAGGCTGTGTTTCTAGAACTGGATCGAAGAGGGGCAGTTATGTGGCTCTCCCCAGATCGGGGTTAGAGAAAACACCTGCCTCTGGGAAACAGAGCAGGGCTATTCCTGAAAGAGTTCTTCGCACAGCGCTTGTGGCAGGTCCTGCATCGGCCCTTCCACTGTCCCTCCTCCCTCAGCCTTTGCCCTGTGTGGGGTAACGGGAACCCAAAAACTCCAGAAGGAGAGCAGCTGGCTGCACGTACACTAGCCCATCCGTGTGACTTTCCTGGTTCATGCCTGCATAGCTCTGAGAGCTCCAGCGCCTTTCTGTTCCATGGTTGGTCACTGCTCTTGTCCTCGTTCTCTCTCTCCAGACAATTTCCCATTTTAATCTTTTAATCACTTCTTTTTTTTTTTTTTTTTTTTACAGAGATGGGGTCTCGCTCTTGCTCAGGCTGGTCTTGAACTCCTGAGCTGAAGGGATCCTCCCACCTCAGCCTCCCAGGCTGAGTGCTAGGATTACAGGCACGAGCCACCATGCCTGGCCTTTTTTTTTTTTTTTTTTGAGACGGGTCTTGCTCTGTCGCCTGGGCTAGAGTGCAGTGGTGTCATCATAGCTCACCGCAACCTCAAACTCCTGGGCTCAAGCGATCCTCCTTCCTCAGCCTCCCAAGTAGCTGGGACTACAGGTGAGTGCCAGATAATTTTTCTATTCTTTGTAGAGACGGAGTCAAGGGATCCTCGCGCCTCAGCCTCTCAAAGTGCTGGGATTACAGGCATGAGCCACTGCCTCAATCACTTCTTAACCAGCCTTCCTGCAGGGCTCCTTCAGTGCTGCCCCCAACATAGTCTCTATAAAACGCAAGCCTGATCTCACCTCCCCAGTTCAAGAATCTTTCATGCTCACTGTTGCCTTTAGGACACAGTCCAAGCTCTGAATCCCAGTCCGAAAAGCCCTTAATGAGATGGTCCTTCCTTTTTCTTTAACTTCATCTCCTGCCACCAGGATAGCCCGCTTCATGGGCATATGACCTGTGCATTCACTGGATTTAATGCTCACCTGTCACCGTCTTGAAATTCTGAATCATTTTTGAGCAAGGGTCCCTGCAGTTTCATTTTGCACGTGCCCTGCAAATGCGGCAACCTGTTCTGCCACTCACACTCCTCCGCTTCACAGCCCTCTAACGCCAAATGTCCTGCAGTTCTCCCAAGTGTTTTGCAGTTTCTTCTTTTCTGAACATTCTCCTACCCCCTCGTCTATTTGCAAACTTCTAGCCACCCTTCAAAACTTTGCTTACCTATCCCCCTCTTCAGGAATCTTCCTTGATCCCCCTCTCCAAATAATTTATTGTCCCTTGGCAAATGTCCACTTTTCAGCTTATCACAGCTTATTATTATTTATTTCCTGCCTCAACTTAGAGGTTATGAACTCCAAGGGGGTGGAAATTGTACTTGCACAGAACTAGGGTTTCTAATGCTTGTTGGAGTGACACTGACCCAAGTGCTACATTTAAGAAACGTGTTTATTGAAAGTGTCACTAAGTGTTCCCTCCAGCGACCATACCTGTGCTGTATGTGCGGCTTTATTGTGACTCTATATCCCCACTCTAGCCTCACCAGGGGCCCTCAGGGCCATGACTGCAGCTCGCCACTGTCTGGGACCAGTCAGGCAGCCTCTGCTAAGTGGTTTGCCTTGCAGTAACACTGTCCAGTAGAATATTCTGGGAGGATGAAAATGTCCTATAGCTGCGCTGTCCAGCACAGTAGCCACTAGTGAGTCACATGTGATATCGAGCACTTGAAATGTAGCTAATGCAATTAAAGAACTGAATGTTTAATTTAATTTACTTTTATTTTAATTTAAATTTCAGTAGCCCCATGTGGCTAGTGGCTCCCCCATTGGACAGCACAGCCTTCCTTGACATTACCTGGTCCCTGCCATGAGCCAGGGAGCGAGTCAGCTCAGAAACCTTGTTTCAGAAACATTTCTTCGCACATTGCAAGCCTTTGAACACCTCCTGAGGAGAAAGGTTTTTAATGCAAAGAAAAACAGTCTTATTTTCCCTGTTTGATACCAGCCTCTCTCCACACACATTCTGCTGCCAACACAGTTTGGGACTCTGCCTGGTGAAGACACACTTAGTCTTACTGGTAAAATTAGGGGAAGTCTTCCATACCTGGGAGGGAAATACCTGTTGGGGTCAAATATTTCTATTAGGCTACCACGGGCAATATGACTAGTCTACATTCCTTTCCTCCAGAGTTTCCAAGGAATTCCTGTTAAGGTTAATCATGGTTCGCCACAGGTCCTGCAAGGCCAGGACTCTGGCGCCAGGCACGACACCAGTGGAGGTTCGTCAGCTGCTGGGTGGGTAAAGACTGAGTGACGCAGAGAGAAGGAGAGAGGATTCCATTTTCAAGGTGCATGGTTTCTTTCACTGAGGATTTCTGTAACCGATACAGGTAACAGTAGATCACCTGCCGACAATTTCAAAGATGAGAGTAGAAATCACAACAAACCTAGACGGCCAAGAATCAGGACCACACATGCAAATTACAAAAGAGTAAACCCCCACCCCACCCCCGCCTCTGTGTATTTAAAATGATCCACAAAGTTGCAAAAAAGAGAAAACACCTATAGGATTTGATTTATAATTCTATATGCTATTTTAAGTTATTAGCATCAAAAGGGTAAGTTCATTTTCAGGCTTCCAAGCAAAATGTTGGTTCTTCCCCTCACCTTCCAGGCCTTCACCCCTGACCCCCGCCATCCCCCAGCCCCCACCCGCACTGCACGGCCTCTGGATGCCCTAAGGGCACTCCCTGTCTTCACGGGAGATGCTAGAAAATTAACTATACCCAAGAAGTTAGGATGAGAGGAGGGAAATGGTAGCTGAACTATGTGTGATGTAGGGAGGGGGTCCCCTTAAAGTTCTGCTGTTTGCATTTAAAAATAGATACACAGCGTTCTCTCCAGAATCGTAAAATTCAGTTTGAGGGTTTGAGGGGTTCTTCCTCAATTTTTCTTCTCCTCTACTAGAATAGCTGTTCATATCAATTATTCTTAGCCGACTCATGGAGGCTCTGGGATGGTTGTCTACTAAAAATGTACTTTGTCAGTCAATATTTGAGTCTAGTGCTCTATTTAAGAAGAGTTGTGTACAAAAAACGTAAGCCAGGTCTCTGGCCTCAGAAGCATCACTATTTGTCTGGTGGTGTCACAAGGAGCAAAGTTTAGAGACCAATACAGGAACGAATACAAGCCCACGTTAAGTTATGAATTACAAACTCCCTGTGTGGTTAGAGTTGGAAAAGGCAGGGATCTCAGTCAGAAGCTATAGTCAGGAGGCATTGTCACCCAGGAGATGAGCAGAGCCATTCCCAAGGGGTGACAATCGAGGTCATCACACCAGCCTTAGAGACTCCTGCAGTGCAGCTACAGGACATGTCCTGCCCACTTCCATGCACACACATGCCTGCAAAGCCATCCACTCTTGATCGTGGTTCCCATTAGGGATTCCATGAGCACAGACTAGGATAATGGTGACAAAGATTTCAGTGCCTGCCACCAAAGGGACAGGGATAAATTCCCAGCTCCACCCTTTACCACAAGGGCATGACCTTCAGCGTGGGACTCAGCTTTCCTAAACCCTCAACACCTTGTGACATGGGATGATAATACTTCCCTTGTGGGATTATTATGAAGATTAAGTGAGATATTAAATAATAGCCGTACGGTATTCAGCAAATTATTTGGTATTAGCATATTAAGCCTATAATCCTCAGTAGCTGTTACAGTTGGGATTACCCTTCTTGAAGAAGAGATGGGGAGACAAGTTAAGGACTTGTCCCTTGGCCATTGTGGTTTTTTTTCTCCCTAATCTATGGGTTGCTTGAGTACTAACGATTCTCATTTTCGCAAAGCCATTTGCAGTACAGTTTCCTTGCAGTGCTTTTAAAATCACAGAAACTTGAATTATCTACTATTTTTATAAGCAATTTGGATGAATTTTTTTTTTTTCTGAGACTGGTAGAACAGGTTAAACTTAGGGAAGACTGTGTAGTGAGGTATCGTGAAGAACTTAATTTAGTTTCTGGATTTGACTAATCACAGTAAACCCTAAGAAAGAAACACTAATGAAACCATGTGCGTCCAAAATTAATTTAGTCATTTAGCAAGCATGAGCAGAGCACCTCCTATGACCCAGGCCCTATGCTATATACAGAAGCCTGCCTGTTTGTGTGCTCTTGTTTTTACAATAATAAAAATTCTCATCAATAAGTATTCCTTAAGGAATCAAAGAGATCATGACAAGCACTTGGATCTGGAATGACGTGGAAACTTATGTTTAAATGTGTATAACTTGCCACACATATAACAGATAAAAAAAGAATATCCAATATATACCACTATTATGTATCCATAATAACTAAAAATAAAATTAATTGTTATAAAAGAATATCTGCATTCTATAAAGATCATTTAAAATCTCATTAAAAAATCATACCAGGCAATGAGAAATTTACAGAAAAAAAGAACTTAAATTGCCAATAGATGCATGAAAGATACAATGGAATAATTGTTATACAGTATGTAGTTAAAAGGGGTGAGTTAACAGAATTACCACATGTTCCAGCAATACCACTTCTGGGCATATACCCCAGAAAATTGAAAGCAGGGATTCAAACAGATATTTACACACCCATATTCATAGTAGCATTGTTCACAATAGCCAAAAGGTGGAAACCACCCAAATGTCCATCAATGGATGAATGGATAAACGAAATGTGGTATATACAAATATATATACGGTGGACTATTATTCAACCTTAAAAAGGAACGAAATTCAAACACGTGCTACAATATGGATGAACTTTGAAGACATTATACTAAGGTAGACACAAAAAGACAAATACCATATGGTTCCATTTACATGAAGTACCTAGAGTAGTGAAATTCATAGAGATGAAAGTAAATGGTGGTTGCCAGGGACTTGGGGGGAATGGGGAGTTAGTATTTAACAGGTGCAGAGCTCAATTTGGGATGATGAAACCGTTCTGGAGTTGGAAGGTGGTGGTGATGGTTGCACAACAGTGTGAATGTACTTAATGCCACTAAACTGTCAAAATGGTCAATTTTATGTTATGTTTTATTTTACCATGATAAAAAGAAGTATTTCCAAATTCAGATTCCAAAAGAAATATCATTCTTTGTTTTTTTTAACCTTTAATTACACTTGAGGAATAGTCTTCCTTCCCCTCTCATCATGGAACTTCTTTCAGTGTACTTTTACTATTATATTAAAAATGCAAGGGGCCGGGCGAGGTGGCTCACGTCTGTAATCCCAGCACTCTGGGAGGCTGAGGTGGGAGGATCACTTGAGCCCAGGAGTTCAAATCCAGCCTGGACAATATAGCAAGACCCTGCCTCTACAAAAAATAAAAAAATTAGCTAGGCATAGTGGAACATGCCTGTAGTCCCAGCTACTTGGGAGGTTGAATCGGGAGGATCACTTAAACCCAGGAGTTCAAGGCTGCAGGGAGCTATGATGGTGCCACTGAACTCTAGCCTGGGGGCAACAGAGCAAGAACTTGTCTCTTAAAAAAATAAAAATTAAAAAAAAAATAGGCAAGGGGTGAAAAAAAAGAATGAGGTAAACACAGAGATCTAATATAAAAATCATTATGTGAGAAAGCTTGCTCACACAGGAACACATGTATAGTATTTTTCCAGTTATGTCAAGGAAAGTAAACACACACTATATAAAGAAAGTACAGAAAAGTATAGAAAAATGTCTCCAAGGTAACACTCCAAACTGGTAGCAAAAATTACTTCTGAAGAGGGGAGTAAGGAGTAAATGGGAACTTCTGATGTATCTTTACTATTGAGTAATTAAAAATAGATCCATAAATTCCCAATAGCAGGGGAGGAAGCCTGGGGTCTCCTGCTCAGTGGGTTTGGCAAGTTAGACTGCCACATCAGACTTGGATAACATCTGACAAAATGAGAAACAGGCTAACACATGCCCAGGGTATAGGGAGACCATTCACACCTAAAATATTGTGAACCTCTGTCTGTACAAATAAAATCGTACCTGTGAGATCATGAGTTTCAGTCTTGAGTGTGGAAAATAAGGGATCACAGTTCTATTCTGAGAAGCCGGGAGGTAAGAGCTCAGTTTCGAGCCAGAAATACGGGAGTCTAACTGTCATGATACTGTGTTTTATTGGTGTGATGGAAGCAAATTATTTAATCTCTCCCAGCATCCATGTCCTCATCTGTAAAATGGGGATAATAAAAATATATGCGCACCCTTTGATAACTCAGCTGGTAGAGTGGAGGACTGTAGTCTGAAGAATATATACATTTTGGAGGGAGAGAGTTATGAGGATTGTAAAACATCTGGCATATACCAGACACTCAGTAATATCATTAATATAAAATAATGAAGTCTCATGTCTTGAAAAGGGTACCTGGAGTCAAGCCTTTCAAAAACCTTAGCCAAAGTTATTTCTTTCCCTTGCACCATGCAAGGTATTTAGGAGGCATCCAATTACCCGCTGGATGTGTGGTTCTCAAACCTCAGTGGGCATTCTAACAATCTAGGAGCTGGTTAAAAATACAGATTCCCAGCATCCATCCCCAGAAATTGTGATTTGGCTGGGTTGGAGTGTGGCGTGGAAATCTGCATTTTCCTCCAGCGCCGTGTAGATCACACCTAAGAAATCCTGTTCTAGGAGTAATAGTTGAAAAAGATGAGGCAGAGATCAAACATGCTCCCCACCAAAGTTCTTTTCTATAGTCTGTTTTCCTTTCCTTCTCTACCAGAAAACCACCATTCCTTTTCTTGTCCCTTCTCCATAGTTCCTAGAAAGGATATCCTTGCTATTTCTTGACAAAGTCTATTAGGACTGTTTTTAAATGAGAAGGGAGACAAAAGAAAAGTGGGGGAGAAAGGAAAAAAGAAAAAGGACTGCTGCTCAGAGACGGGGCAGAAGAACACCTAAAAGTTCTTAAATATTTCATCTGATGGGCAGACAGAGCCTTCCATCCTCTAGGACGAAGTTCAAAGAGTTTTCCAGTTGGGGGAAATAGCAAAAATGAGAAAAAAATGGGCTGGAGAAAAGGGGGCATGAGGGACACAGAGGAAAACTGACACCCACAGGACTGGACAACATTACTAGGATGTGAGCTCAGGCCAAATAAATAAATAAAAATAAAAACTTGCATAATGCTTCTTTTGGTTTCCTGCTGCTTTGCAAACACCAACTAATGAATTCATTGCCCTAGACGGCCCCTCCAGAGGGAGGTAAATAGTTACAGGCTCTTAGGCCCTATCTGCTAAGTAAACCAGAAATACAATGGGCTAGGAGTCCAGCAGCTTGTGTGGTGAGAGGCTGCATAAAATTAATTAATTGCCTCAAGTCTGCAGCTGATAAAGCAGGGCTGGTGGGTGGCATATTTTACAGTCACAGGGTTTTAGGTGGAAGCTGATAATTCAAGTAGCTGCTTCTCCAAGAGATTTGAGGTTCCAGGATCTAATCCCCGAATGAGGAGAAACTTGAGGAGTTGGAATTGGTGGAGGTGAGGGTAAGGGGGAGAACTGCTTGTTAAAGTTGGGAGCTAACACAGCCATTATCTTAGATGTTTAATTCAAAAGGCAATAAAGATGCACGCACAAGAACCTGTTTTGTCTCACTCTATATCCAGAGGTCGTCCAGCAGTGACCCCGCCCCAATCATACTGACACTCCTCCTTTCCAATGTGCTTGATCATTTTTTAAAAACTGTTTATAATAGATAATTTCAAAGACACATAGGAACTCCCCAGACCCCATGTACCTGTCACCAGCCTCAATAACCATCAACTCATGGTGAATCGTGCTTCACCTAAACTAGTGTTTCTTTTTTTTTTTTTACTTTTTAAATGGTTTTATTTTATGTGCAACTAATGGGCAGACGTTCTACCCATAAACTCTATTTGTCCAAAAACAATTAGGAGCTTTTATACAGAAAATCACACAAAAAAGTGTTTCTTGAACTTGAGTTTGCATCAGACTCACCTGGGGAACCTTGTTAAAACACAGATGGCCAGGGCCCATCTCGGAGTTTCTGATTCAGTAAGTCTGAGGTGAGACCTCAGAATTTACATATTTAACAAGTTCCCAGGTGATGCGGGTGCGACTGGTCGGGCAACAACACTTTGAGGACCGCTGATCTATACACCCATTCATTTTCTTTATTTTTTTAATTTCTATTTATTTACTTATTTATTTTTTAGGGACAAAGTCTCACTATGTTGCCCAGGCTGGTTTGAACTCCTGGACTCAAAAATGAGTCCCACTCCCACCTCCACCTCCCAAATAGCTGGGACTACAGGCATGAGCCACCACACCCAGCTGCTTCTGGTTTATTCTTAAAGCCAATTCCAGACATCATATCATTTCTTCTGCAATATCCAGTGCTTTAAAAGAAAAAAGATATTTTTCACACCTGAAATATAATGATAATTTATTCATGTCATTAAACAGCTGATGAGTGCTCACATTTCCAAATGCTTCATAAATGTCATCTTTTTTTTTTTTTACAGTTTATTTTATTTGGAATCCATATAAGGTGAAAATACTGTGATTGCATGCTATGTCAGTCTCTTCATCTTCAGCCATTAACCCTCCTTCATGTCTACTATTTCCTAGCAATTAACTTGTTGAAGAGCCTTTATTATTTTTTAAGAGGTAGAATAGCATAGCTGTAAGCTCTCTGGAGTCCAATTGTCTGCTTGGGTCACCACAAGCCTTGTGACCTTGTCAAGGTAGTTGACCCGTCTAAGCACTGGGAGACTGGTAAATGTTTAACAACCAGCTCTCTGGGGTAAAAAAAAAAAAAAAAAATATTACAAGCCCTGATTTGTACATTTGCCAATCCTTGTGGTGTAAATACCCCCGCCGTGGCCAACTTCAAGGTACCAACATGATGTCATTGAATGGAGAGTTGGGAAGAGAAGTAGAAGGGCAAGCACAGGGCTCTACAGCATTTCTCCGTATAGATACCACAGACATCAACAACTTCCAAAGCACCCATACTCATGAAATGTAGTAAAATCATCAGGAAATGATGAATTTTGAGTATTTATTAGCTTTGTTTCAAATGTAATTTATTTAATTATGAGCTTACATCATTTTAACTTTCAGTAATGACTGTGTTTAACCACTAACTTGCCAAAGTCCTGAAAGTTTGACAATCTGCTCTGGCTCCTGCGCACTGCTATCTCTAAGTCTCGTCTTTCTCACCTGCGAAATGGAAATCACAATAAGCAATAATGCTTAGTGGTGGGGATTAAAGAAGAGCGTGCCGTTGAGCGCACAGTAAAGAGTCAGTGAATGCACTTGGTCAAGTGGACGTCAAACAGAAAGTCGGCGGGGAAAGCAGCAATGTGGGCATTGTATGAAATCACAATATAGGAGAGCCATTTCCAGAATGCCAGTGGGGGAGAACAGCCAGAAGGGTGTGAGCTCACCCTCCTAGGCCCAGAAATTGACCCTGGGCCTGGCTTGATCACTGCACGAATTCCAGCTGCCTCAGAAGAAATGCCAGTGAGCAGTTGGGCAGCTGCTTCAGCCCTCCACTTTACACACAGGCCACTTACACTGTTTGCTAAAATCAAGACCCTTCTGTGGAGGTAGATCAGGTTACTGGGTAAGGTGATTATTGTTTCTAATGGTCTGCAAACAGGTTCTAAACTGTTAACCCCTCCAGCCTCTGGGGACACTGGGACAAGCCGGTCTGCGCAGAAGCTCGGGGGATTGAGCTATGTTCAAAGAATAGGACCAGAGTTAGTGGGGTCCTATGCCAGCCCACAGGTTGAAGCTCAACTCCACGCTGAGTGCACCTACCTTCCCCAAATAGCCTGTGACTCTCTCATGGCAGTCTCAGATTCCTGGGAGGCCCTCGAGTTTAAGCCAGGGGCCTGAGAATTCATAGGCATGGCAAACATTGTCCACAGAGTAAGTAAATAAAAGAGGCAGGATCAAGTGGCACTAAATCCTTTGTGCCTGTCAGACGTTGAATTCTGGGCCACCACTGCCCATTGGCGTGAGCTTGGGCGAGTTACTTAACTTCTCTGTGCCTCAGTTTCCTCACCTATACATGAGGATAGCAATGGTATCCACCCTGTAGGGTTGTGGGGCAAATTATAGATAAATGCATGGAGAGTAGTTAGCAAAATACCTGGCACATAACAAGTACACAGTAAATAGTAGCCGCTTTATTATTTTAATAATGTTTTAATGCATGCAGATTCTCTTATAGTTAATAAGATGCAAATCCCTTTAAAGGCATTACACTTAATTAATAGTAGCTTTTCCTTTCCGTGTATTTCCCCGCTTAATAGATATCAAAAGTGTCACAAGGAATGTCTTTTCAGTGTTTAGACTTTCAGAGGAGTCCTCATTCTTGGACAGTGTTCCAGCCTAGGAGAGGTCAACACTGTCACTATGCCTGTCACGAGGACTCAGGTGGCAGAGGTGGCTGAGTTTTGCACAGTTGAAGTGGAAAAAAGGCAGTGGGGATTAGCATGACCTTAGATGTCAAGAAGAGAAGAGGGATGAGGAGATGGGAACCTGGGATGAGGTGGGGAAGGAGGGTGTGGCTCCCCCCGAAGAAAAACCATTCAGAAAAATATAATGTCATCAAAACATTCTTTTACCCATCAGTGGCAACCACAAAATCTTTCTGAGTGCTCTAAGGTGGAAAAACAATTAATATTTAACAAAAGAACAGGAAACTGTTGAGATTCAGAACTGGTTGTTTCCAATCTCTTGGCTTATTGCTCTGCGTTGCCAGGGAGCCAGGTACAGCACAGTCAAATGGGTGAGCCCATTCAAGTGTAATTATATTCCAGAATGCCCCGAAAGGTTATCGCATGAAATAATGAAAAGGAGTGAACTCGGAGGTGTGAAATTGGGATGTCAGAAAATCAGGATAATTTCTGCTTACTTCTCTACTTCTGTATAGTTTTCCAACAGTCATGTACTACCTTTTTGCACCATCTTCCAAGTGTAGAGAGACCTCACGATGCTGAAGTGCACAGATCTTAAGTGTACAATTTGGTCAGTTCTAACAAATGCATATACCCATGAAACCCACACACCTAGCACGACAGGGAACATTTTAAGATGTAGAACTCCAAAGCGTTTCCTCCTGCCCCTTCCCAGCTAATCCTCCCACCCTCCTGCAGCCTGTATGTCTCCACATCCTTCCAGCCCCGGCAAGCAAACCACCGATCTCGTTTTGCCCGTTCTAGAGCTTCATCTAAGCAGAATCGCATGGTGCGTACTCTTGTCTCTGGCTTTTTTCCCTCAGCATGATGTCTTGAGACGATCCATGTCGTTACATGCATCAGTAGTTTGTTCCTTTTTATGGATGAGCAATATTCCATGGCGTGGACCTGCCACAGTCTGCGTATCCATTAACACATCAGTCATCCATCCATGGACACTTGCACTGTCTTCAGTTTTTGATTATTACAAATAAAGATGCAAAAAAATTAATGTCTAAGTCTTTTTAAAGACACATTTTCTCTCTCTTCAGTAAATATCTACTAGTGGAATGGCTGGATTAAAGTTGACTGTTTTATGCATTCTTACCATCATTGAGGGACTTGTGACCCACTGCCAGGATGAAATGCAGGCAAAGAGAGTTTTGGGAAAACAAAAGCTGGAATGGGGAGGTGCAGCATTTTAGAATAGCAAATACCAGGAACTGTGATTGCAAGACCTCACCCCAGCCCTGGCCTGTCCCGGCTCTTTGTCTTTGGGTGAGTCACTCACTCAGGGTCCCCGTTTCCTCGTCTGTCAAGAGGAGCGATCGTGCTAAAGAGGTGGAAGGTGGGAGGCACATTTTCAGGAAGGAGCACCGGGAAGGAGGGTGGGCCGTGAACTTGGAGTTGGAAAAATGTGGTCAACATCCCATCACTGAGCGCACATGAGGTAAAGACGATGTCCATCGTGGCTTTCTGCACACGGCCAGGAAAAAATAAACCAGTGACTCCTTTAGATCCAGGAAGTTGTCTTTTTGTTTAGCCTCCAGCTCACAGTTTCCAGGGGGTGAATTTCCCATCTTCTGTGCCTATTCTTCTTTCCTCCACAATCCAGAGGGCAGGAGTTCCAAGCCCAGATTTCATGTGCTAATAATAATATCTAAATGCTCAGGGTGCTGGTGGAAGTGAGGTGCTATGTGAAAAGTGAAAGCAGGGGCAGGGTGCCCTTTAGCGCTTCTAGTGGGGAGCGTTGCTGGTTGAGCCTTCAGTCTCGGACCCTTGGCAGAGAGGCTGTGTGAGGACCCCTGCTAGTCTCTGGGCACCATCTATGTTGGTCACCCTTAGTTGTTTTTTCTTCCCTACTGCCCTGTGACACCAACTAGGGGTCTGGGGAGCTACGTTTTCATTTTGTGTTTCTTCAACTTCCCTGTAAATAGTAAGGGACAAACATACTGAATGAATGAACAAACCATCCTTCTTATGACTTCAGGTTGGGGAGAAATTAGGCTGAGGTATCATTTTTGAGGCAATGCAGGAAAGCTGGATTGCCCACGTGACCCAATGCTGGCATCATTATTTCCAGAGTGCTAGATTTTCCTGCTGCCAATTCCAATATATAAGTCTCAAAATTCTAAGTCTTTCCCACGAAACCTTTCCCTTTCTTTGTAGGCAGGAGTGTTTTCCCTCTATGTCCCTGCCTCTGGCAAGATATTAAACGTTGCCAAGGCAGAAAATACACGGCTCAAAGTAGAACTTCAGGGAGGGGAGGGAAAAAGAGAGGAGATGTGAGCGTTATTATTTTATAGATTTTTCCATGCTAGCCAGTGGAGTGTCTGTGGCTCCAATTACAATAATTTTACCTGGCTCTATTAGCTCTTATTTTATCAAAATGACTTACTGTTGTTTTTCTTTCCTCGCTCCCAAAAGCATGGTGTTGGGTGGGAGATGGTTTGGCAGCTGTGAGAAGCAGGAGTCGGGTGGGGACTCTGGAGACAGATATAAGGCAAAGGCCGGAACGCAAAGCCGTCTTGCTCCCGCACCCGTGCTGGCGACGCCTGCGCTCTCATCGCAGCACCGAAGAAGTAAGAATGCCACTGACTTTTATTTCGTTTCAAAAAGTAAGAGTGAACATAACCTGGAAAGTAAGCTTGGATTCTAGACGTGGCCCTCCGCTAACCAAGGCTGTTTGGACGAGCTACCTCATGTCCTGTGCACTTCAGGGAGCTTCCTTGGGCCACACACACAAAGCAGTACGATAATAAAGATGAGGCAGATGTCGGTAGAGTTTGCCATGGGAAGGCTGAGCACTAGGGTTTAGGGATGTAGAGAAGAGCAATTCAAGGAACTCTGCAGCCGGCTACTTCCTGTCTTTTCCAGTCTTCTCTCAATATCCCCATTTCTAGTTCCGCAGCCAAATGGTACCGGTCCCACAGTCAGACAGACAGACACGCACATACACAGTGATTTCCTGCTAAGCTCCAGGTATGTACCTGGACTGGAATGCCCCCATCCCCGCAGGGTCAGATGCTTCCTTGCCGGTAGTGGCGCTCCAGGGGACAGGTGTGGACGATAAGAGGTGCATGCCTGGGGTGGAATGCTAGCTAGTGGGCACCTTCATATCGGATTGAGTTACTTAATCTCATTTTCCCCTTGTATAAAATGGGGCCAGGATTACCCCCTGGAAGGACTCTTGTGAGGACTAAGAGTGTATCTTTAGCATATTTAGCATAATGCTAGCACATCATAGGGGCTCAAATAAATTTTTAAATTGAATAAAAGTACAGAATGCTCAATGGGTGTTTGGGGGAGCTGTGAAAAGAATTTGTTTAGGGAAGTGTTAGACATGGTCAGGAAAGGATCAGAGAGCATGAGCTCCATGAATTTAGGACTCGTCTATTTTGTTTACCTGACACAATGCCTGCAGTATCATTGGCACTTGACAAATACCTGTCCAGTGAATTATTCCATATGGAAGGCCTTGGATAGCAAATTAAAAAGTCTGGTGATCATTTTATCCTTTTATTTAACTATTAATAACATTTATTACGTGCTTGGCACTAGGACACCTCTGGGGAACACAAGGAAGCCGGACCCTGCCTTCTGGAGGCTACAGAAGAGCCAGGTTTTAGGATTATGTTGGAGGTGAGCATTCGTGGGGGGTGGCTGACCTGGAGGACGTGAGAAGCTGGTGAATGGAGGCCAGCCCGAGGCTGTGGCTGTGGCTGGACAGGACCAGCCAGGGCTGGGAGCGTGGCCAGAGGGGCGGGTTTGAGAGACAGTACCAGGGGAGAATTCGCAACAGGTGGAGGAAGAGAGGAGATCTCACGATAAGTTCAGGTTTTGGTAGTTAGATTTTCTATTTGTGTGCTTGGCTGTTGGATAGTAGAACCTCCCTGGCCGTGGTGGTGACGATTTGTTCCCTCTGGGGGAGGAAGCCTCCCCTCATTCCAGAAGGGCAGCCGGCTGGGGTCTGAGACCTCCACAGACAGGACTCCCAAGATTCTGGTAGTCTGTCTGATTCCTGCAGAGCAGGGGTTTTTCCGATGCCCCTGGGCGGGGGCAGGACCTTTAACCACCCTTCTCCCTGCTTAACCAGAAACTCTGTCCTGCTTACAACGGGTAAGACTCAGACTCACACTGGCCTCTAAACATAGAGAACAATTTCCCAGAGAAACTCAAAGTGCCACAGCCTGAGACCCAAGGCCTAGAGGCTTTCTGGAAGGGGTGGGGATCCAGTGAGCATCCAGGAGCTTAACCAGGTAGTAAACAAGCACCTTTGGGTACACCAGCCCCAGGGTTTCAGCGTCTCCTTAATATGCTATTAACTGTTCCCATTTATCCCATTTCATTTACTTATTTCTGTCTCCCCGACCCCACCCCCAGGTTGGGAGTTTTTTTTATCCATCCATTCATTTAACAATTATTCATTGAGTGCCAACATGCTGGAGACACAAAGAAAAACAAAATGTGCGTAGAATTCCAGCTCTCCAACTTGGTGATAGTTATTGAAAATTTAAATGTCATTACAGCCTTTGACCCCGCAATTCAACTTACAAAAATTTATTCTAAAGATATACTCCCACAGATGCCAAAAGTTATATGTAAAAGGACAATCCCTGCATTATTTTGAATAACAATCCAAAATTAGGAACAATAGAGATGTCCACCAATAGGAAACTGATATAATAGATTATGATAAATCTAAACAATGGAATACTATAACTATCCCCAAAAAGTGTTGATCTTTATGAAATGATGGGGAAAGATGTCCAAGAAAGATTAGTAAAAAAATGTATATTAAACTGCTTTTATTTTTAAAAATATATGCAATTATATGCATACAATCTAGAATCTACAGCTCAGCTGTCCAACAGGTGGTGGCTATTGAACACTTAAAATATGGTTAGTCTGAATTAAAATGTGCTGTGGTAATTTTAGCACTCTGGGAGGCCAAGGAGGGAAGATCACTTAGAAGCCAGGAGTTCAAGACCAACCTGAATAAGAGCGAGACCCCCTGTCTACAAAAAATAGAAAAATTAGCCTGGTGTGGTGGTGCATGCCAGGTACTTGGGAGTCCGAGGCAGGAGAATTGCTTGAGCCCAGAAGTTTGAGGTTACAGTGAGCTATGATGATGCCACTGCATTCTAGCCCAGGTAACAAAGTGAGACCCTGTCTCAAAGAAAAAAAAGAAAGAAAAAGCGCTATATGTGTACAATACACAGCAGATTTTGAAGAGATTTAGTAAAATACAAGAATGTAAAATATTTTAATAATTTATTTTGATTACACATAAAAATGATAATATTGTGGATATAATGGGTTAAATAAAATATATTATTGAAATTGATCTCACCTTTATTTGAATTTTTTCTTTTTTTAGTGTGACTGCAAAAAAATGTAAAATTACTTATGTGGCCCCTATTCTATTTCTGTTGGACAGCATTGTCCTAGGGTTAGGGCTGGGGAAACTATGGTTGCAGGGCCAAATTGGGTCAAATACTATTTTTATAAATAAAGTGATATTGGAACACAGCCACACCCCTTCGTTTAGGGATTGTCCATGGCTTCTGACAAAGACTCTCTCCTTTGAACAAACTTGGGTCGGGCTCTTTGATTCCTCTGCTAGACTAGGCCAACCCTTGAGCTTCCCTCTCTGCCCTTGTAGAATCCAGTTTGAGCAAGATCCTGCTAAGTCAGTCTAGTGAACATCCCCCATCCTCAATATCTTATGACCCTGGCCTGCCTTTTGTAGGAATTCTACTGAGTCGGCCCAGCAAGAATCCCCCTTACTCCTGGTGTTTCCTCCTAGTAATTTTCCACCCACTACTCCTTGGTTATAAATCCATGCTTGTCCTTGCCGGAGTGAGAGTTGAGCCCAGTCCTCTCCCTGCTGCAAGCCCCCACTGCAGTGGTCCCTGTTGCTATCTGGAGAGTTCCCTCTTGAATAAAGTCTCCCCTCCCATATCTAACAAGTGTTGTGAATAATTTTTTCTTTAACACCACTTTCCTGCTATAAGGGCAAAATTGAGAGGTTGCAACAGAGATTATGTGGCCACAAAGCCCAAAATATTTACCATGTAGCCCTTTACAGGAAAAGGGTCTCAGTGCTACCCCAACCACTATGCTAGAGGAATCTATAAAAACCACTGTCTACAATGATTATCTTTAGGAATTGAGATTAAGGTAGATTCTTAGATATTTTTTTTCCCAGTAAGATTGTATTATTTTTGTCAGCAAGGGTGAAAAACAATTTTAAAAACTTTAAAAACCTGCTCTCCCGGGTTGCACATTCTAGCAAGGAGGCAAGCAAGTAAGTAACTAAGGATTTAATGGAAAGTACAAGGTCACTGTCACCTTTACTATCCTTTGTCCTGCCTGTATTTCCCTAACCAACATCTCCTTCTACTTTCCTATAGTAGTCACAAGCCTGAGGAAGGCAATGTGGGGGCTGTCCTGATCTGGGATGTACTAAATTCTTTCAAAAATCTTTTCATTATGAATATAAGCTGGTTGTAAGCTGCTACGACAATGCTGAAGCAAGAAGCAGCTTTCCCATCCTGCCCCCTCCTTCTCCACCTCCCTGTCCCGGACCTGGAAGATGGCTTCCCAGACTTCAGTCTTAAATGCGCTTTAAACAGAAGCAGTGCACAGTGATACTGTCAGGAGACTTGCTTTTACCATTTAACAATAGAGTATGTATCTTTTTGCATGATAGCATTCACAGTCTTCATTTTCTGAACAGCAGCATATTATTTTAATAATCCTTTTTTAAATAAAAGCATCAGTCAAAATTTTAGAATTTTGAATACTAGAAAAATAACTTTCAAGAAAGTCTTTGTTTTCAGGAAGTGGATTTATGTTTATGATTTCACGGCAGACGCAGCAGCAGGCTAGGCACAGCTCTGGGCTGTGTTGGAAGACATGGTCCCCATCAGTTTTCTGTCTGTGACAGTCTGAGGACAAAGAGCCAGAGATGCAAGTGGAACATGGTTGACTTTGACCCTCATGTTCTTGCACAATCAACAGCATTATACACCTGTAACACCCAAGATAATAACTGTCACGGTAATTACGACTTGCCAGGGGAGGTAAGCGCACACTGTGGAATGTCAAAGTCATGTCCGGGCAGGGTAGGCTGAGGAATGACGGCTTAGTGTCTGCCTCTCTTTTTCTACTTTTGCAACCACTGACCCAGCTTGGGCCTCTTCACCTCATTCCTGGACTCCAGGTGTGATCTCCAGGGATCCCATAACCAGCAGACCTTCTTTGCTCCAATCTACTTGGCATAGGATGGCCACATTACACTCCACAAAACACAGTTTTGTGCATGTGGCCTCTGGCTCAAACACCTGAACAAAATTCCAGATCTTTACCTTGGCATCCAAGTTCCTTCTCGGTGTTGCCCCATCTATGATTCTTGTCTTACGACTGAGTCACTCCCTAATCCCTATTCACTATCACCAGCCAAAGTGGTTCTTTGCCCCACACCGGCCTAGCTTATTCCAGACTCCACCTTTGCTTTTCAATGTACTCCGCTGAACAGAAGAATCATACTTAACTAAACCATTTCCTTGTTGTATATTTAGGCTTTATCCCTATTCTATAGAGAAACCTACTTCTATAGTCCTAGAAACTGAGAACTTGATCCTTTGACTTATAAATCCCATAGCCTCCCTATGGAACAAGAACAAAAACTCAAGCACCTAACTCTATTTTATATATGGGGAGAGATGTACTTCCAAAGCAATGTGTAAAAATAACATTTTTTTTTGTAAATAAAATCAAACAACTAACAAGAGGATTTGGCATAGTTCAATAGAAAACAACATGTATCTTAGGGTCAAAAGGCTTAATTTTTCATCTTTCTCTTATAAACTGTGTGACTTTGGACAAGCTACTTAATGTCTGAGCTATAATTTTTCCCTTTGAAAAAGGGTTTAGTATTGTAGGC
>NW_012153063.1:2502204-2503074 GCF_000956105.1 Propithecus coquereli | reverse complement strand
TTTAAAAACTTTAAAAACCTGCTCTCCCGGGTTGCACATTCTAGCAAGGAGGCAAGCAAGTAAGTAACTAAGGATTTAATGGAAAGTACAAGGTCGCTGTCAGACATTTGGAATGTCAGGTAGATAGTAACGGCAAGGGCCAGTAATTGTTGAAAACTTACTAGGTGTCGGCCACTGTGTGCAAAGTAATACCTTAATTTCTTTAATTAATTTATTTTTTTCTTCAAGGTGGAAATAGTTTTATAGATTTTTAGGATTGTAAATATAATACATGTTCATTATAAAAATTCAGAAAAATATAGAAAAATATGAACTCTGTGAATAATTTTAATGAGATTAGTCTATAAATACTGTTCGATAACCAGCTGTTTTCACCAACTATATATTTGGGACATGTACCTGTGATAATGAGTATCCATCTATGACTACAGAGTATATCCTTGTTTGAATATGTCAAACTTAATGTCTATTGGTAATTTAATTTAATTTAATCCTACCTCATTTAATCACAACATCCCCATTTTACAGTTGAGGCAATTGAAGCCTAGAGACACTAAGTAATTTGCTCGACTAGACAAGTCCAAGCTTGCAACCACACTAGACTATACTGCACCATTAGCCTGAAAAAGTAGAGTCCATGGAACCAAGGAAGACCTTTACTATCCTTTGTCCTGCCCATATTTCCCTAACCAACATCTCCTTCTATTTTCCTATAGTAGTCACAAGCCTGAGGAAGGCAATGTGGGGGCTGTCCTGATCTGGGATGTACTAAATGCTTTCAAAAATCTTTTCATTATGAATATAAGCTGGTTGTAAGCTGCTACGACAATGCTGAAGCAAGAAGCAGCTTTCCCATCCTGCCCCCTCCTT
>NW_012153063.1:2495363-2499835 GCF_000956105.1 Propithecus coquereli | reverse complement strand
GAAAAGTTAAAGGTAACTAAGAAGGGAGCTTGGACAGGCATCTCACTGCTAGTCTGGCCTATTATCTGTCCACCTGACCAAACACTTCATAACTGTTCCAAGCTTTGCTTCATTCCAAGTGAAGAGCTGTCAGGAAAGTGCCTTCTATAAGCTGTTTTCAGAGTCACTCTTCTCCGGTACTCATTCATGAATCCCACACTTTGACAATAATGTCTTTCATTTCTAGGGAAATGAGACTTTATTTTATACCTAGGCCACAAGTCTACCTCTCAGCTTTATTCAAACATATTCTTCAAAATCACCAAATTTACAACTCAATAGATCTGTCCTTTTTATTTGGGTTTAATATTTTATACACAAATAAAATACCCTCTGAGCTCTCTCCTACTTGCTCATCCCTTTCTTAACTCTGCCAGTGAAGCTCTAGGATCCATATTAATTTTCTGACATCTTCTTAAGCTCTTATGTTTTGAGTTGACAAGCCAGCTCTGTAATTTTCTGGTAAGACCCAGAAAAGTGAAATTATTGTCCAAGTTTACAGAATGAGTTGAAGGTAGAGATGGATTTGAACTCAGATCTTCAGGTTCAAGGTCCAGAGCCTATTGATTCCACCCTCCAAGACCCCACAGCTGTACATTTGCAAAGTGCGTTGTTGTTTCTAATTGCTCATATAATCATCATAATAGTCTCAGAGGGCATGACCTCATGCTATTGCTGGGTAGCAAACCACCTCAAAATTCAGAGTCTTAAAACAGTGATCACTTCCTACTCCAGTTTCTGCATCTGCAGTTCATTTGAAGGCTGGCTGTGCAGACCTGCTGATCTTGGCCGGGTCTGCTCATGCATTTCTGGGCCAGATGGATGGCTCTGTTCTAGGTCGGGCTGGGCTGAGACAGCCTCTTTGGGGCAGCTGTGCCCCACACATCTCTCATCCCCCTTCCAGAACCAGCAGGCTAGCCCAGACATGCTCTTCTCTTGGAGAAAGCAGAGATGCAAGGGAGCAATCCAAACACATAAGGACATTTTCAAGTCTCTATTTGTATCACACCTGCTAACATCCTGCTGGCCAAAGCAGGTGTCACGGTCAGAATCAATGTGTAGGGAATATACTCATCTCTTGACAGGAGGAACTATCAAGTCACACGGCAGAGGGCACTTAGAGGGAGGGATGAGGAATGGAGGCGCTGATGCAAACGACCATAGCCTTCAGGTATCAAGCCATCCTGGATTAAGCTAATTTTTTTTTCTTGCCTCCAAGAGCAGGCCCATTCTCTAAAGCACTGTCTCCCCTTTACATAGGTACCCTGAGCACATGGGTGTCACAGGAACGGTCACTGAAGGCACTTCCTTTGCTGTTGACTTGGGCACAAAGGCTGCACTTTAGCCTGCTGCAGCAAGTAAGCAGAGAATGAGGCTGACAAGCCGCCACTGGCTCCGTATCCAGCCGCCCCCCAACCCCCAAGGCCTTCTTAGAACGTGATTGACTGCTCTAGGAAGAGAAAAGTCATTGAAGGTGTCATTTATATTGAGAAAATTTCTCTGAAAAAGAAAAAAATCAGTGAGCAACAAACCAGACACTTCGGCTTGAAGGGAGTTTAATGCCAAAAAAACGAGGGAAGACTGAACAAAGCAGGGTCAGGGTACCTGGAAGAGTCCCACCTACGGAGGCAGGAGGTGGGAGAGAGATCTAAGCAGAAGAAAACATTTTTTTTAACAATACTGAGAAACTCTAAAATAATCTTAGAGGAGAAATATGGAAAAGCAACAAGGCTCACATTTTCAGAGATGTGTTTTGCTTTCTGGAAGTGCTCAAGAAAGACGACTTATATTCGTTAACACCAAGTTTTCAAAAACTCCTCCAAGAGATTTCTTTCACCACCCTACCCCTTTCGCTGCCAGAATAAATACACTAGGAAGTCGATCGCATATGACACGAAATCCAAACAAACTGAACAAACTCAGGGAAACCCGAGAGAATCCAGTTTCCAACTCATGTGACTGTGATCATCAGCCCTCTGCCTGGTTTAGATTATGAGCTCAGTATACGGAGACTTTTATAATTATATAAATGATAATATTCACATGTGAACATGCTATGAATGTTAAATCAGATAATAACAGCAACATTACTAGCCACGAAGTTGTACTTAGTCCACAAACTTGTGCATCCCAGGCCGAGAACAAGTAGGTCAAAGCCCCTTTGCTCAATGAGGGCCTTACTCAGCCTTTCCCCGTGAGTGTTTGGACTTTCTGATTTGTTCTCACTCATCTTAACATTATCAACACTCTTTGTTGGCCTGTGTTTTCATCTGTAAAATCAGGAGGTAAAAGCACAGGATCCCCTAGGTTCATCCCAGCACACCTAAGTGACCCTGAGTTTTCCCCACTATCGTCCCAGCTCATTACGCTGTGCATTCAAAGAATGAAATCAAAGTGGCATTCGTCTTTGTCCAGGTATTTCATAGCAGAGGTAAGCTGGCACAGATATTTAAAATAAAAACCACCACGGAGGAACAGCAAGAAGAATCCCTGCAAGTAAAGGGTCGCCGGTTACACACCGTGTGCCCCTGAGCAAGTTACTTTATGCCTGGGTTTCCTCACCTGTAAAACGGGGTAAAATAAGAAAACCTATTATTATTGGGTGTTGTGAGAATTGAATAAGATCACGCATGAAGCATCTAGTAAGATTTTCTTTTGCTAAGAGGTGAATGCTGAGAAAAGTTGTTTTTAAATAAAGGATCTTGTAAAAAAATACAAGTTCAACCCTTTTCCGTCCTCGTTGATGTGCTAATATGTGAAATGAGACTTAGACGCATACAACGCAGGAGGTGGCCGGCTGTGTTGAGGCATAAGTGCAGCTTGGGTTGCCTCTTACTCACTTTATTTTGGTTTACTTGCATCTTCACACTTGGCTTAGTTCGTCCTACTTGCCTACCTTCAACCAGTAAGACAATGGTTCCCAACCTTGCTGCACATTAGAATCATTTGGGGAGCTTTAAAGAAATCCCTATGCCAAAATTTCTGTGCTGTTAGAAGTCAGTGTTAGTGTGGGTGTGTGTTGGGGAGCGGGGGAGACCGGAAGCAAGGGTGCTTTATGCCCCTGGGGTGCTAGCGAAGTTCTGATTCTTGAGCTGGATGGTGGTTACACAGGTTTCTTCGGTTTGTAAGAAGTCATTGAGATGCACACTCAGGATATGTGCACGTTTCTACATGTATCATATACTTCAATAAAAAGTTAAACACAGATTCCTATGCTGAAGTTGCACTGAAGACCAATGAAATCAAAATCTTTAGGGGTGGGACCCTGGCATCAACATTTTTGTGAAACTTCCCAGGTAATTGCAATGTGCAGCCGAGGTTGAGAGCTACCGCAAAGTTTCTTCCTGGCCACAGCAGGCACAGATCTCAGAATTGGCATTTAAGTTAATGGTGGAAAGTCCTTGGAGCAGCCAGAAGTGGGTGGGATTGACCTGGGATTTTTTTAGGTAGGTCCAAGATCCAAAGGTCATTGAGTAGCATGACGGGGGCAAGAGTCCAGGACATGTTTAGAAATCCGCATTCAGTATCCAGCCCTGCCACTCACTGGCCGAGAGACTTTGAGCTTGTCATGCAGGTAACCTCACGGAATTGTGGCCACTCACACTAGGACCTCTTCTTACACTGGGATGGACGTCCCTTCCCGTATATCAAGGGCTCCACCAATGAGCTATTATTATACGATGTTGCCAATTTGAAAGGAACCCAAAAGAAGCCATGTATCCTTGCCTCTTTTTTTTTTTTTTTTTGAGTTTCTGCTGCAATCATCGACTTTCTCCTTGCATATTAATTTGCAAACTCCCAGACCCAAAGGCATGTGGATGGGGAACTGGTCACTATGTGGCCACCCTTGTCTTCTGCATTTGACTATCTCTTTGGCAGGGGTAACCTAAACCAGCCCAGATTTGCATTTCTTGAGAGAAGGACCATACATTTGTCTGCACTTTGTTCTTACCTCCACCAAGATCCCAAGAACCCTAGGGTCAGAAAAATTCTTCTCTACATACTTCCTGAATCTTCATTTTATTTCTACAATTGTACTTTAGTTTTCTTCTTCTCTTAATATTTGGTGAAATAAATGATGAGCTATCCTGCTCAACGTAACTTCTTTATATACTTGAACATCATTAATGTGTCTTGTCTTTTTTTTTCCTTGGTTCTATATTTCAGCATTTCAGGAATTTTCAGTGGTTTCTCTGGACTCTGTTCATTTCCCTGCATTCTTTTTATGAATGTGGCTCCTCAAAACTATAGCTCTCTTGAGCACCCAGTATGTATTATTAGATAAAGATTTAACAAATTAACTCAACAAGCACTTACTGGGGCTTGCTACATAGAAGATTCTGGGCTGGATAGTGAATACCATTGATTCCCGACTTAAAGGAGTCAAAAAACTATGTAGATTCTTTTTTGCAAATGTCATTGCCAATTCGAAG
>NW_012153063.1:2465852-2494966 GCF_000956105.1 Propithecus coquereli | reverse complement strand
CCATCTTTTAAAAATAAACCAGAGTTGTCTGTCTGTGTTTCTATGTTACAAAGACTAGAATACTTTATTACAATTGATTGACTAATTTTTTTGGAAAAGCCTGAATATATTGCTAGCTTCAAAAAAATCTCTTATTCAATAAATCATTGAAGATTGAGGAGCAATGATATATCCAAAAACTAAATGTAAATCTTTGCTCTCCACAAAGTTCAAACTGGAGGAGTCTACGTGTTCTGCAAGGAGTAAGCCATGGATGGTCAATATCGTCAGGGCTCTGATGAAGAGGCGGGAAAGGCTGGAGATGTTCAGTGCTTGTCATTTAGGCTGACAAGGAGCTACCTTAAAATGTCAGGAGGACCACTTATGACATCTCCCCAAGATTTTTCAAGCAGCTTCCTGGAGCCCACAGATCTCTTCAGAGCTTGCATTAGGACTTCTCCCAGAAATTTTAAGACCTTTTTAGATACAACACAAAAGTACAATCCATGAAAGAAAAAATTGATATCAAAAAATTTATAAGGATTTCATTAATATTAAAAAATTCTGCTCTGCAAAAGACACTGTTTAAAAAATGAAGAGGCAAGCCATGACTGTGAGAAAGTATTTGCAAAACACATATCTTATAAAAGACTTACGTCCAAATACACAAAGAACTCTTAAAATGCAACAAGAAAACAAACAACCCAATTAAAAATGAGTAAAAGATATGAACAGTCTACAGATGGCAAATAAACACATGGAAAGATGTTCAACATCATATGTCGATAGGGAATTGCCAGTTAAAACAAGAATGAGATATCACCACGGAACTATTGAATGACTAAAATTCAAAACGGTGACAATACCAAATGCTGGTGAGGATGTGGAGCAACTGGAACTCTCATTCCATTGCTGGTGGGAAGGCAAAGTGGTGCAGTCACTTTGGAGGACAGTTTGGCAATCTCTTACAAAACAAATCATGATCTTACCATGAAATCCAGCAATCGTGCCCCTTCACATTTACCCAACTGAGTTGAAAGTTTATGTCCACCCAAAAACATGCACGTGGATGTTTATAGCAACTTTATTCATAATTGCCAAAACTTGGAAGCAACTAAGATGTCCGTCCTTCAATAGGTGAATGGATAAACAAATTATGGTATATCCAGACAATAGAATATTCAGCAATAAAAGAAATGAGCTATCAAGTCACAAAAAGACATGGAGGAATTTTAAATGCATATTGCTAAATGAAAGAAGTCAATTTGAAAAGTCAACATACTACACAATTCTGATTATACCACATTCTAGAAAAGGCAAAACTAGAAAGACAGTAAAAAGATCAGTGATTACCAGGGGTTTGGGGGGAGGGAGGAAGGAAGAAGTAGAGCACAGGAGATTTTTAGGACAGTGAAATATTCTATACGATACTGTAGTGGCATATACGTGGCATTATATTATATATTTGTCAAAACCCTTAGAACTGTACAACACAAAGAGAGAACTCTAATGTAAACTATGGACTTTAGTTCATCATAATGCATTAATATTGGTTCATGAACTGTACCAAATATACCACATTCATGCAAGGTGTTAATAATAGGGGAAATTGAGTCTGGGAGGGAGGAGGTATATGGGAACTCTACCAGCTGCTCAATGTTCTGTAAGCCTAAAACTGCTCTAAAAAATTAAAGTCTATTTTTTAAAATGTGCACCTATTTCTTGACCAGTTCTGTATATACCGCTTACACAGTAGACTGTCTTTGCAGAGTGCCCTCGGGCAATTCGTATGATGTGACGTAGCCAAACAGAAGTAAAAGGGCTTTAAAGGGAGCAAGCCCATCCTTTAACTAGTGTGAGCAGGGATGTGGAAGAGAGAATAGAATGTGGTTTTTGGCTTCCTCTTTTTAGCTACAACCAAGGAGTCACTGAATATATGAAGGCAGCCGGTGGAGGTGGCGGCACCCTGAGAAACAAGCCACACTTATGACTTGATTTAACCACATAACCTAAATAACCAAATATCCATCCCGCATGATCTTCAGTTTTCCCATGTGTACAGCTGAAAATATTATTCGTCACAAGTGTCGCTGTGATGTTTTCAAGCCTTTCTTGATGAACTTAACAAAAACACCAAACATTCTGCATGTTACTATGATGATAAGGAAGTGAGTGTGTGTGCTCATATAGGACACAGGGGTATGTAAGCAGGGAAAGTGGGGAAGCCTTCTTTAGGATACATATTTTCAAAAAGTTCTTCTAGGTACTAGAGATATTATATATTATTTTACTACTTTCATTGCTGTTATTCTCCTACTTGTTATCTGAAATTTTGTCTAAGATTCTTTACCCTCCATGAATTAGAAAGACCTCAGGGGTTCTATTACCCTTGCAAATAAGTTCCCAAATGGTGACTGCTTTTTCCTTCTGTGTGGAGAAAAAGGCCTGGGGAGAGAATCCAGATTGAGATTCACCTGAGCAATTCCTCCTGCATTGCTCACTGCGACAATATTCTTTTTTCCTCTATGAAGTGACCTATAGCAGAAGCTGTCACCCTGCCCATTCATTCTTGTCACCCGGTGTGAAGTTGTCCCAACACAAACATCCGGCAATGCAACTGCGAGATCTACACTGGAATTGATAGGCTCACAGAAGCAAGACGAAAGGGAGTTCAGGGTGGGGGGTAACCTGAGGACTCAGGCTGCCAGACTGTCACTTTACAGCAGGAATATATTACAGCAGGAATATATTTCTGGTAATTGAAGCCTAGTTGGGATTCTGTTTTTGGAAAAAGATTGCTTTTTGTGGGGGGCGGAATATATTTTTGGCAACTGAAGTTGGGATTCTGGTTTTGGAAAAAGATTGCTTTTTTGGTAGGGGGAGATGGTCTCTGCAGCTCCGCTTTAGAGCCAAAAAGGCACGCTACAAGTTTAGACTACAAACCATTTCTTCCCGTGAATTCCTGTAGTACGTGTTTCTAATCACTAGCAAATACATAGAATGCATAGAATGTTAGAGGCAAAAGGGCTTCACAGGACCCTCTGGTTGAATCTCCTCATTTTATAAATGAGGCCCAGAGCAGTTGAGTCTTGTGCCCAAGGGCACACAGCTGGCTCACAGCTGAGACTTGAGTCCAAATTGCACATGTCCTAGTCCAGTGCTCTTCCCACTGGCTCATGCTCCATTTAACAGTCCTACAAGAAGATACTCATTGCCTCTTGCAGAATTTAGAGACTATTTTTTAAAAGCTTGGAACTAAACCTGCAACTAATTAGAATGGAGTGCTCCACCACCTTTAAGTTACCAACTAAAATCCACTCCTCCATGTCCCAGCGCGCCCCAGGCCTTCTGGGTGACCAGCTCAAAGAAAGATTATTGTCTCAACTCAGTTCTCTGTGTCTAGGTACCGACAAAATGGAAATCGCTTTACTTGGGGAAGAACAAGAGGATAAGATGAGATGAAAAGGAAGCATGTTTAAATGGATAAAAGGAGGTACTTTTTTTCCCCACTACACACAATTGACCTGGGGAACTCACTGCAGCAGGATATTAAGATCAATGGTGAAGATTTGTGTTTTAAGAGATTAGACATTTCACATGCATATCATCAACAGCAAGACTCAACAGGATAAAAGTAAGACGGATGAAAGTTCTCATGCTTCAGTGCATACGTTTATCACCAACTGGGTCAGGTAAAAAGGAAAAAAAGTTGTCTACCTGATTATCTAAGGTTTCACAGGAAGGTAGATTTGGGGGTATTTGGCTATTCCAGTTGCCACAACTGTGCAATAAATCTCTCCAAACTAGTGGTGTAAAACCACAGCCATTTAATGATGCTCGTGGATGCTGTGGGTCAGGAATTCAGAGAGGGCAAAGTAAGGATGGCTTGTCTCTGCTACATGATATCTGGGGCCTTGTTGGTAAGACTTGAACACCTGGGGGTGATTTGAACTTAGGGGCTGGAATCATCTGAGAGCTTCTTTACACATATGTCAGACACCTGGGATAACTTGAAGGCTCACTCAGCTGGGACCGTCAACCAGAGCACCTACATGTGGGTTCCAAGAGGGAGTATCCCAAGAGAACAGTGTTTTAAGAGAGCCAGCGGGAGGCCACATTACCCTTTCTCCCCTATGGGGGAATGGCAAGGTCACGTTGTGGAACGAGTGGATGGGACAAGGTTTTGCAGCCATCTTTGGAAAATGCAATCTGCCGGGGAAAGGTGGGGGAATGTGAGATCGAAAGAACACACAATCTAGTGGAAAAAACTGATACATGAACAGGTAATCACAGTACGAGAAAACCATAAGCTAGTTATCCCCTCACGTTTAAATAGTGCCACAGAATTTTTTTCCCCCTTTTATAAGAGTCTTCCCACAAGATTGGAATCTCCATGCATCTGACCCATTCCCCACTGTATATTCTGTGCCTAAAACAGTACCAAGTACATAATGTGTGTTCAATATACATTTGTGGAAAGATCGAGTAAAATGCTGTTAATAGTGGAGGGCAGCAGGACTGTGGGAGTACAGGCAGTAACAAATAACTCGGGCTGATAAAAGTGATTCACATGGGTCTTGAATGTTTTTGGTAAAAAAGGGAAAATAAATTCCTGACCTTAAGTCTCCTCCAGTGACTTCCATTAGCCAAATGTAAGTGGGCATATTCTCATCCCAAGTGTACAGGCTGCATGAAGTAGTTGGATGCTTTTGGTTGCAAATGACAGAAAACACAGATTCCACTGGCTTAAAAACTAAGCAATGGATCGTGTCACATAACAAGAGTCTGGAGGCAGGCAGCCCCAACATTGTCCTTCGTTGGTGTGTCAGCTTAGCTCTTGCGTGGTCGCAGGATGGCTCCCATGTGGGCAGCGTCACATGCAGACTAAATAATATGCAGCAGGAGAGAGGAATGTTTCTTCTTTTGAGTAAAACCTTTTCCATAAGCCCCTTGATGGACTTACCTCGTGTTGGCCCACTCCCCTGTGGGCCAGAATTGTGACGCCTGTGCACAACAACCTCAGTACTGATAAGTGGGGGCAACACGGGCAGTTGGGCCAGCCCTGGGTTACATTTCCGGGCTTTCCCTGAAGCACATGGCTGTGCAGAGGAGGGTAGATGCCTAGAAATCAAAAAACCCAAAATAAAGAACAGCTTGGGTTCTCTTGGAAAGGAGAAAGGAGAGATGACTCGGGTGGGAATCAATAGTGTTTGCAACAGTAAGCTTGGAGGAGGTTAAGGCTCTGTTTTCTTTGGAGGTGAGTATCACCTAATGCTTTTGTTTTTTGTTTTTGTTTGTTTCATCTCCTCTGTCCTTGTGCATTAGTAATCAGTTGAACAAATCAAGCACAGTATCAATGAAGGAATGTTGTGGGAAGAGTGTATATATGGATCTAACTAATTAAAAAATAGTTTGATTAGACATGAGTGCACTTGTAGGTAGAAGCTTTGATTCAGTTGCTTCTGTTACTCTTTACCAGCCCCAGCTGTCTGCCATTTGTACCATCCTCTTTCCAGGCTCCATGCCCTTTGTTTGAGTAGATTCCTCTGCCTAGGAAGTCCTCCTTTTCGCCTGTAGTAGGCACTGAGGATTGACTCTCTTGGCCTCCATTCTATCCTTCTTCTAGTAATCTAGTTGGAGAGATTGAAACCCTCAAAACTACATTTCCCAGACTCCCTTGAAGGTAGGATGTGGATCTGAAATAAGTTCTGTCAACCAGGTGCCCTTATTATCTGAGATTTGGCAGGCAGATGCGAAACAGAAGCATCATTTTGCTGCTGCTGTTGCTGCTGCTGGCAAGTGAGGTGAGCGAGGTGGCGTAAAAGGCTTTTAATGCTGTTGGACTTGGTGGCCCCTCTGAGAGTCCGGTTGCCAGTTTTGTGGGCTTGGCAGGCAGTTGCGTCAGCAGCACCATCATCCTGGTTTCTACAGCACAGCTATTCTGGGGGGCCCTTGAACTCAATCCTTCAGGGTTAGCCCCCTGACATCTACCCCTGCAGCCCTTCCAACATTTGTGGAATCACTGCTTGATCCTTAGTATTAAATCTTTCTCTGCTTGAAATACCTACCGTGGTTTCTACTTCCTATGCTAAACCTAACTGACAGACCACCCAACTCACATTCAGCCTTCCAGGGTAGCCGGGTCTTCCCTGAACCACCAGGTTGCACTAAGCCCCCTCAATGCCCTACACTGTGAGCCCAGGCCTTCCCGTCCTTGTGCCCCTGGCACCAGTGCTTGGCTCACAGCAGGTGCAGAGTCAATGTTTAATGAACTGAAGCTTCCTCTGCCAAGATACCACGAGGTTCGGAAACCTAGTCTAAGGGGCACTCCACCTCATGCCTGGTCTGCAAAGCCCAAAGAACACGTTGGCTCTGAACTTACACTGGATTCTAGATGAATCTAGAGCCCTCAGCTTTTCCACACTTTAACCCTGCACACAAGAGGCCACACGAGAATCAAAGATTCAACCTGGTCCCCAGAAAGAAGATGCTAAGGAACAAGGGAAAATGCTTATGTCAAGATTTACCATCTGATAGTTCTCAGGACTGTATTTAATGAACAGTTGCTGCTAGGCCTACAGGGAGGCCTGCAATTATGGGAGCACCAGCTTTGGAGTCAGGAAAACCCAAGTTGGAGGATATACAACCTTTAGGAAGTTACTCTGCTTGTCTGAACTTCAGTGTTTTCATCTATTATATAAACTGGGAACAATAAAGTCAACCTAACAGGATTCTTGGGGGTAAAAAGGATTATATACATAAAATGCTTAGCACAGTACATGCACATAGGAAGTGCTCAATACCCATCAGTTGCTGTTATTATTATTATATTATTATTATTATGATCATCATTGTTGTTAATACATTTTAGCACAACTCGGTTGCTTTACATAATGTTTCCTTCAGTCTAAACAGACTCAGATGGAATTAGCCTAGAGTGCACTTCTCTATACTTTGCTCCATTTTACATACTGATGCGATTAATCCTTTTTGCAAAAGACCCAGCTAGGCCCAAGTTTGAGGCTATACTTGGGAAACACCAAAACCATCTGTGTCAGTGATATTCAACCCTAGCTGAAAACAGGGTTGAGAGTTAAAAATAAAACAACAACAAAAACAAAAACAAACAAACAAAGAAACCAAAAAACAATGTCTGGGTCCCTCAACCAGAGATTCTGATTTAATAGGGCCCCAGCTTCAGTGGTTCTTGAATCTCCCCAGGTGACCGTAATGTGCAGCTGAGAGCCACTAATCAATGTGGGAAAGATTAGTACTTCCATTACCTCTGGGAGAAAAAGAAAGCTGCTCTTACTTTTCTATAATCTCCACTACAATGTAGGGGGGGAAAGAGGACTAAGGATTATAGTTGAATTACTCCACTTATAATGTGGAAAAGATATTCTCATTATAAACCTAGGAAAATAGCTCGTTGTGTTAATCCTCTGGTTTGTGTCTTGAGGTATCTGATGTGATGGGAAGAGGAGTGACCAGAGGTGCTCTAGGATAGGTTAGAAGCTGGTTTGGAAATGCCTGTGAGGGAGTCAGGCTGGCTGGTGGGTCTCTAACCTGTGCCAGCACGTGTGCACACACGTGGGTGCTGATGTGAGGTGTGTGCACTTTGATCCTGGGCAAATGAAAAGATCCCTGCTTTGGCATTAAATTTACCAATATCTAAGTGCCAGAGATAGCTGGTGATAATTGGGAGTATGCTCAGAAAAAAGGTATATCTGAAAAATATAGCTTTTTGTCTTTTTTCAATTGTCAAAAGCAATATACAAAAGAAAATACAGACAATTGGGAAAGCAGAAAAATAGAATGAACCTTAGAAAAAACTAATAATAATAGCTAAGACCTACATAGACTTAGGTGCGATGCATGGTTCTGAGTCCTTTACCATATAAAGTCATTTACCCCTCACTACAGCTTTCTGAGGTAGGTAAGTATTTAATATTTTGAGCTCCATTTCACAGATGAAGGAGGGCCTGAGGCTGTCAGGTGACTTGCCCAAGGTTGCCCAGCTAGTAAGGGCAGAGCAAAAATTTGAACTCAAGTTGCATTCTTTTTTTCTGAGACAGGGTCTTGCTCTGTTACCCAGGCTAGATGACAATGGCGTCAACATAGCTCACTGCAACCTCAAACTCCTGGGCTCAAGTGATCCTCCTGCCTCAGCTTCCAGAGTAACTGGTATTAACAGGCGAGTGCCAGTCATACCCAGCTAATTTTTATACTTTTTTGTAGAGATGGTCACGTTGCATTTAACAGGATATGGTCAACCTTAGAGAGATAGTTCATAAAATAAGCTGTATTCAAGGATTCAATACCAATTGTTAAAGTTGCAAAAGTTAATCTCAGTTGTCAGTCACTCATTCATTTATTTCACAAATATTTATTGAAGGTGTCTACATACAGCATGCCATTCCAGGCTCCATTATCAAGATATTGAAGAGTATAAAAGGATACCTGTTCATTCATTCCTACAGCACTGAACTCTCAAGAATCTCAATAGAATAATGCATATATAAACAACATACATCTAGGAAGTTTAACAATGTTATAACTAGCTGGGCACATTTGCAGTCCCAGTTACTCAGGAGACTGAAGCAGGAGGATCACTTGAGCCCAGGAGTTTGAAACCAGCCTGGGCAATACATCGAGACCCCATTTCAAAAAAATAAACTAAACTAAAATAAAATTTTAAAAAACGCTGTAACTATTCCCTGATGACAAAATCTAAAACAAATACTTCAAAACATACAGAAAGTTCACACATCTATTAGATGGAATATTTAGCATTATCCTCTATATTTTCATTAATTAATAAACACACCTTGGACAATAAGTTAAATTTCATGAGTTTGGCTTTATAGAATTATGTTTAATATAACAGTAGTATCTTCAACTCAGAAATTTGACCTTTGATGAATGGATAGATGGATGGTTGGGTAGATGAAAGGATACATGAGTGAGTTAATAGAAGACAAGGATGCTTGACAATGTTCTATGTGCTTAAAAATTGCATCTTTAAAAAAATTAGTGTTTTCTAGTTTGTTGAGTAGTAAATTATGACTCAGGAGAAATTCTGTGTTTTAAAAATTTTTTTAATTGACAAGTAAAAGTTGTATATATTGATAATGTACATGATATTTTGTATATAAGTATGTCATGGAATGGCTAAATCAAGCTAATTAATATATGCATTATCTCACATACTTATCATTTTCTTGTGGTAAGAACACTTAAAATCTACTCTCTCAGCAATTTTTTTTATTTCAAAGTATTATGGGATACGAATGTTTTGGGTTACATGGATCATTTTGTTTTTCATGGATCACTTTTGTAATGCTTGAGTCAAGGTTATAAGTGTTTCTGTCACTCAGATAGTGTTCATTGTATCCATTAGGTAGATTTTCTCCCATCCGCTCCTCCCCCCTCCCCCCCATTGATTTCCATTGAGTTATACTTCCCTCTGTGTACATGTGTGCTCATTGGTTAGTTCCAATTTAATAGCGACTACATGTGGTGTTTGTTTTTCCATTCTTGAGATACTTCACTTAGGACAGGGGTCTCCAGTTCTATCCATACTGTTGCAAAAGGCATTAAGTCATCCTTCTTCATGGCTGGGTAGTATTCCATGGTATACACAAACCGCATTTTGCTAATCCACTTATGAATTGATGGGCATTTGGGTTGATTGCACATCTTTGTGATTGTGAATTGTGCTGCAATAAACATTCAAGTGCAAGTGTCTTTTTGACAAAATGACTTCTTTTCCTTTGGGTAAATACCCAGTAGTGGGATTGCTGGATCAAATGGTAGGTCTACTTTTAGTTCTCTGAGGACTCTCCATACTGTTTTCCATAGAGGTTGTACTAATTTGCAGGCCCACCAACAGTACATAAGCATTCCTTTCTCTCTGCATCCATGCCAGCATCTATTGTTTTTGGACTTTTTAATAAAAGCAATTCTGACTAGGGTAAAGTGATATCTCAGTGTAGTTTTAATTTGCATTTCCCTGATGATTAGTGACACTGAGCATTTTTTCATGTGTTTTTTGGCAATTCATCTATCTCCTTTTGAGAATCTTCTGTTTGTGTATTTTGCCCACTTTTTAACGGGGTTGTTTAATTTTTTCCTTGCTGATTTGCTTGAGTTCTTTGTAGATTCTAGTTATTAGTCCTTTATTGGTTGTATAGCTTGCAAATATTTTCTCCCATTCTGTAGGTTGTCTATTTGTTCTGTTGATTATTTCCTTGGCTGTGCAGAAGCTTTTTTAATTTAATCAAGTTCCATTTATTTATTTTTGTTGTTGCTGTGATTGCCATTGGGGTCTTCTTCATAAATTCTTTGTCTGGGCCAATATCTAGAAGAGTTTTTCCAACATTTTCTTCTAGAGTTCTTATGGTTTCATGCCTTACATTTAAGTCTTTTACCCATCTTGAATTAATACTTGTGAGTGGTGAGAGATATAGATCCTGTTTCATTCTTCTGCATGTGGCTATCCAGTTGTCCCAGAACCATTGATTGAATAGGAATTCTTTTCCCCAGTATATATTGTTGTCTGCTTTGTCAAAGATCAGTTGGCTATATGTGGATGGTTTTATGTCTGGGTTTTCTGTTCGGTTCCATTGGTCTATGTCTCTATTTTTGTGTCCATACCATGCTGTTTTGGTTACTACAGCATTGTAGTATAGTTTGAAGTCTGGTAATGTGATACCTCCAGATTCATTCCTTTCGCTTAATATTGCTTTGGCTATTCAGGCTCTTCCCTGGTTTCAAATGAAGAATAGAGTTATTTTTTCTAGATCTGTGAAATATGACATTGGTATTTTGATGGGGATTACATTGAATCTGTAAACCACCTTGGGAAGCAATTTTCAATTACAATATGTTGTTATTAACTGTAGTCACCATGGCGCTTGAAAATTTTGATTTCTACCCTTTCCATAGACTACATAAATTACTTCAAGCAAGTCATTATGGTACGAGTTTCTTCATCTGATTTTTGTGAGAATTAAATGAGGTAACATACATGAATTATTTAGCACCCCGCCTAACACATGGTAAACAGCATATTTTAAATTGCCTTTGAATTGAAGTGACATATAGAAAAAAGCAAAAATTAAAATGGTATGAAAAGCTATACAATACAAAATAAGTCTCTTTTGATAAAGTTTTCTGCTGTTATTACTATTATTAGAGATCTCCAAGCAAACATAAGATTTTGCTGTTAAGAAGAAAGGTTTACAAACCAGTAAGTAACATTGTTTGACTCAGAACTAAGTGAAAAAAACACAAGTATTCTGGCTAAATTCCAGTGTGAGTGATTAACATTCTCCAACTTCAAATAATTTTTATTATTAGCCAACATTTGTCCATCCCCAATAATACACACGTCGCAGAAAGGGCACAGAATGAGACAGGCCTCCTTTGGCATGTTCAGTCTGCGCATACTTTCCACTGAGGGTTCCCTTTCTTTTTGACTGCTATTCCCACAGCTTTTCAACTCCCCCTGCTTTCAACCCTGGGATGTTTGCTGACCCAGAGTACTAAATATCTGCAAAAAACAAAAGAGAGAAAATATGAACACCTGTAGAATTCCAGGGAATGAAAGATGTACATTTGAAACATTTATTAATAGCTTTGATGTCTGTGAAGTGATTGGTATTTATTCCTTTTTAACTTTGAGGCTGGGATTAATATATACATATTCTTTATTACTACCCACAAAGCTTTGCAGGAGGAAGACGGTGCTTCTGCAATTTAGTCTTCCAGTCTGTACAAATGGGACCTAGGACAGGAGATCTACAATAACCTTAAGTCAGTCTCAGCCATTTAGTCCAGTCCTTAGTCCTTTGAGTGTCCCCAGGCCCTTCTGCCTATTTTTGCCTTTTTCCCAGTGGAAGGAAGCGGTGGGGAAGCGGGAAACAATTTAAACCCTCTTCGTAAGCGTGTGAATGAATTTCAAGTATGCCAAACACCTCAGTCTTCCAACCTAATTAGAACACTTAGAAAAGAGGCATTTTTAGGACATTTAATACTTGCAGCATAATAACCCATCTGGAGAGCGCCACTGTGTGTCCCTGCTGTCCTTGCACCACCCACCCCCAACCCCCGCTGCGCGCGAGTGCACAGCTTAGCAGCGGGCAGCCCCGGAAGGGCCCGGGCTCCCTGCCCAGCTCAGAGCCCTAAGTAGGTGTTGCTTCTCTCTGCGGGCGACTTTGGAACTGCCTGCGATTATAAA
This sequence comes from Propithecus coquereli, assembly GCF_000956105.1. Classification (NCBI taxonomy): domain Eukaryota; kingdom Metazoa; phylum Chordata; class Mammalia; order Primates; family Indriidae; genus Propithecus; species Propithecus coquereli. The sequence goes on along the minus strand of NW_012153063.1, from coordinate 2,482,746 downwards.
CCTCGACTGATAAAGGACTACCATCCGAGTCTCCCAAAGGTAGAACGAAATTCACTTTCTTGCCATAACAGTAAGAGTCTGTTATGAGATGCAAAAGTAAAAATGCAAAGGTAAAGGTCGAAGCCTGGGAGATATGGATAGCATACGGGAGAGGGAGTGGTTACTATTGGAAATGCCCAGCTCCCTAGGTTTGGATTCCAGGTTTGCCATTTGAGCGCCAACTGTGTGCTAGGCGTTCAGAATACTGCGGTGAACAAGATTGTCGAGGTTGCCGCTTTCTTGGAGGGACTATTAGGTTGGTTGCCTTGGTCAAGTTTCTAAGTCTCGGTTTCTTCACCTGTAAGGAGTACCTGCCTACAGAACTGTTGTCTGGGTTGAGATCTTGTATTGGGAGGTAAACGGTTAACACGCTGTTGGGCACACAGTAAAGGTTCAGTAAGTTTTCGCGCTTCTTTCACCCAGTACCAAGACAGCGCAGAAGGGAGACAGGTGCCACAGCTAGGAATGATGCTTTGAGCAGTTCTTTTAAACAAGTGCTGGACTCTGTAAGGACGTTTAGCTGCAGAAAGGAAACTTAGTAGGGGACCTGGAAGCAAAGGTTCTTGGCTAGCACAGTACAGGAAAGTGAGTCCCGCACCCTCGCACTCGAGCGGAGAACTCCGGAGAGACTTTCTGGCAAAGGTTTCCCGCCCGGGTTCTCAGGGCGGCGTGATTAGCATTCGCCCCGCCCCCACCGCTTCCCGGCCCCCGATTGGTCAGCGCTCCCCGGCGGCCCGCTGCGGGCGGGGCCGGAGGGCTCCAGGGGAGAGGCCAAGCCCGGGGGGCAGTGGGCGGGGACCCGCGGAGAGCGTGGCGGGGCGGCCCACCAACCGAGCCCGGGCCCGAGGGGGCGGGGCCGGGGCGGGGCCTCCCGGCGGGCATTAGAAGCAGGTGACCCAGGAGGGGCGGGAGAGGGCAGTCGGCCCGCGGCCGTGACTGCGCCGCCGCTGCGCGCCGTTCAGTGCCCGCTGGAGGTGGACGAAAGGGTGCAAGAGCGCGTGGGAGGAGCCGAGCCGGGCGCGTCCCGAGAGCGCCGCCACCGCCCCCAGGAGTCCGCTGGAGCGCGGAGCCCCCTGCAGGGGAGGAGGCGAGCGGCGGGCGGGACGCGGCGGCGGGCGCGCACCATGCAGTCCCCGCCGGGCCAGCGCCGGCTGCTCGCGGTGCTGTGAGGCTGCGGGGTCCTCCGGCCGCCGCATCCTGCCTTCCTCCCGCCCAGGTGCTGCCGGGCGCGCTTGCCCTTCGTCCGGCTCCCGGACCCCGGTGGAACGCACGGCCTGCCCCTGCCCTGCTCTGTCTAGATCATGCAGGGGGCCCCTGAGGAGGAGAGGGCGAGTGACCGGTCTGCGCCGCCCATGTTCTGGGGGCGCCCTCCTCTCTGAGACGCCCCCACCTGCTGCCATGTGCCGCCGCCACGGGTACCCAGCCTGTCGCTAAACTTTCCTGGCGCCAGCCGGCTCTGAGTCGCGTTTCTGGGCGGAGTGTCCCGGGGACGGAGAACCCAGGCTGACTGCGGACCATCTGCTCCTCTCGGCGGGATCCGTGGAGGTGAGAGCCTGCGCCTTCCCCTTCTCCTTGTTCTCCGGGTTCATCTGCCTTTTTCCGGAGGGCTGAGCGCTCTGGCCTCGGGGCATAGCCTGGAGGGCCCAGCTAGGAGAGAGAGGGTGGGGGAGTCAGTAGTTTGGTTCCAGGAGGTGGAGGGGAGGAAAAGAGAGGGGTTAACTTAGAGATTTGGGGACCGCCTGCGGGGATCGAGCCGTTGACGCCCCTCTAATAGGGAGTGGTTGCAGTTTTTCTTCTCCCTCTTCTTTTTAAAGAGTCCTTTCTCTGGAATTGGAGCCCTAACCGTCCCTCCCCAGCCCTATCCGGCGAGGAGCTGAGCGCTGCCAGCGGAGGCAGCGCCTTCCCGAAGCAGTTTATCTTTGGACGGATTTCTTTAAAGGAAAAAGAAACCAACAGGTTGCCAGCCCCGGCGCCACACACTGGACGCCAGAGGGGGAAGCCCAGCCGGGATCCCTTTGCCTGCGTTGGCCCCTCTCGGGCTGCTGGAGGCGAGGGGAGGGAGGGGGCGATGGCTCGGCCTGACCCGTCCGCGCCGCCCTCTCTGCTGCTGCTGCTCCTGGCGCAGCTGGCGGGCCGGGCGGCTGCCGCCTCTAAGGCCCCGGTGTGCCAGGAAATCACGGTGCCCATGTGCCGCGGCATCGGCTACAACCTGACGCACATGCCCAACCAGTTCAACCACGACACTCAGGACGAGGCGGGCCTGGAGGTGCACCAGTTCTGGCCGCTGGTGGAAATCCACTGCTCGCCGGACCTGCGCTTCTTCCTGTGCTCCATGTACACGCCCATCTGCCTGCCTGACTACCACAAGCCGCTGCCGCCCTGCCGCTCCGTGTGCGAGCGCGCCAAGGCCGGCTGCTCGCCGCTCATGCGCCAGTACGGCTTTGCCTGGCCCGAGCGCATGAGCTGCGACCGCCTCCCGGTGCTGGGCCGCGACGCCGAGGTCCTGTGCATGGATTACAACCGCAGCGAGGCCACCACTGCGCCCCCCAGGCCCTTCCCGGCCAAGCCCACCCTCTCAGGCCCGCCCGGGGCGCCAGCCTCGGGGGGCGAGTGCGCCGCCGGGGGCCCGTCGGTGTGCAAGTGCCGAGAGCCCTTCGTGCCGATCCTGAAGGAGTCGCACCCGCTCTACAACAAGGTGCGGACGGGCCAGGTGCCCAACTGCGCGGTCCCCTGCTACCAGCCGTCCTTCAGCCCGGACGAGCGCACGTTCGCCACCTTCTGGATTGGCCTGTGGTCGGTGCTGTGCTTCATCTCCACGTCCACCACAGTGGCCACCTTCCTCATTGACATGGAACGCTTCCGCTACCCTGAGCGCCCCATCATCTTCCTGTCAGCCTGCTACCTGTGCGTGTCGCTCGGCTTCCTGGTGCGCCTGGTCGTGGGCCACGCCAGCGTCGCCTGCAGCCGTGAGCACAGCCACATCCACTACGAGACGACAGGGCCCGCGCTGTGCACCGTCGTCTTCCTGCTGGTCTACTTCTTCGGCATGGCCAGCTCCATCTGGTGGGTCATCCTGTCGCTCACCTGGTTCTTGGCGGCCGGCATGAAGTGGGGCAACGAGGCCATCGCGGGCTATGCGCAGTACTTCCACCTGGCCGCGTGGCTTATCCCCAGCGTCAAGTCCATAACGGCGCTGGCACTGAGCTCCGTGGACGGGGACCCGGTGGCCGGCATCTGCTACGTGGGCAACCAGAACCTGAACTCGCTGCGCGGCTTCGTGTTGGGCCCGCTGGTGCTCTACCTGCTGGTGGGCACGCTCTTCCTCCTGGCGGGCTTCGTGTCGCTCTTCCGCATCCGTAGTGTCATCAAGCAGGGTGGCACCAAGACAGACAAGCTGGAGAAGCTGATGATCCGCATCGGCATCTTCACGCTGCTCTACACGGTGCCTGCCAGCATCGTGGTGGCCTGCTACCTGTACGAGCAGCACTACCGCGAGAGCTGGGAGGCGGCCCTCACCTGCGCGTGCCCCGGCCCGGACGGCGGCCAGCCGCGCGCCAAGCCCGAGTACTGGGTGCTCATGCTCAAGTACTTCATGTGCCTCGTGGTGGGCATCACGTCCGGCGTCTGGATCTGGTCCGGCAAGACCGTGGAGTCGTGGCGGCGCTTCACCAGCCGCTGCTGCTGCCGCCCGCGGCGAGGCCACAAGAGCGGCGGCGCGATGGCCGCTGGGGACTACTCCGAGGCGAGCGCGGCGCTCACGGGCAGGACCGGGCCGCCGGGCCCCGCCGCCGCCTACCACAAGCAGGTGTCCCTGTCGCACGTGTAGCAGGCCGCGGCCGGCCGAGGGACCCGGGCCGGGACGTTGAGGGGAGGGCTGGTTTTGTTTGATAGTTTTGCCAAGGTCACTTCCGTTTACCTTCATGGTGCTGATGTCCCCTCCCGGGGCAACTTGGAGAGAGGGAAAAGGAGCGGTTTCCAGGGCGTACCTGTCCCAGTTCTCAGAGGGGCTCAGCTCACGTGTAATTCTATTTTGCGTTTCTTACTACCTTCCTTCGGGGAACCCTCTTTTTAATTTATATGTATTTTTCTTAATTTGTAACTTTGTTGCATTTTGGCAACAAAATTTACCTTTGCTTTGGGGGCTTTACAATCCTAAGGCTGGCGTTGTAATGAAGTTCCACTTGGTTCAAGTTTCTTTGAACTGTGTGGTCTGAATTGGGAAAATGTATTTCCTATACGTGTGTCTTTTTTAAAAATGTGAACAGTGAAAGTTTGGGTTGCTGTGACTGGAAAGTGGTTCCGTGTGCTTTTTCAGCTGGTTTCTCCTTCCATTGCCCACTGTGTCCAAGATGCTTTAAAGTGAGCTGCTGTTTATAGCCCCAAGTCATACCAAGGAGGGGATGGTAACATGGTTAGGGCCTCCCCAAAGCGACAAGGTTAGGGGAGTGCTTAGTGGTTTTGTGTTCATCCTTAGCTCTGCTTAGGGAGCTTTGGCTTTTTTTCTGTAGTGCTTGTAATCATTCTCATTCTTAACAGCACAGGGTTGTGTCTTGAATAAGTTAAAGGAAGCATTATCGAGTGTCTGGTATAAATATATGCCTTAGTGAGAACCTAAGGGATGGTGGTGATTGATTGCGCTTGAATTCTAGACTGGTGAGATGGCAGCTTTGCCCCAAGAGGCAGTGGGTGGTTCTTAATAGGCTTCAGTGATCCCTATTTTTTTTTTTTTTAAAAAAAGAACTTGTGTTATAATTTGGATAAAAGTATAAAACTCTCTTCTCCTGGAAGTACTGAGTGATAGTTGCTAAAGGGGGCTACTTTTAGATGTAAGGACTAAAATGGATATACTTCCAGTAATTAAAGTAAATTTCCAACACTTATCTGCTCCCCTCAGCTCCACCTCCTTTATCATGTTAAACAGTCTTTTTGCTTTTCTTATTCCTCCTCTCCTGGAGAGCTGTGATTAGAAACCACACCCACCCTTGAATGAAGTGCTTGAACTGGGGGAGGGAGGCTGGCTACCTGTGAACAAACACTGGCTGCAGTGAGGGAAAATAAATGTCCCTGGACTTTGGACTAGTTTATAACCAGATATTCTAAAAGCAGCAAGACATTGCTCTCTGGAATCTCTGAAAACAAATGAGACCCATAACATGCTTACATAAGCTTTTAAAATATGGATCAGTGTAATAATGCCATCACAAGAGGGAAGCTCCTTTTTTCACCCCCACTTCTATATTTTTCTTTTCCTCCTCTTCTGAGAAAGCCTGTATGTTGATGATTATACACACACACACACACACACACACACACACACACACACACACGCTCTTTGCTATTAGAGAATTCAGTTTACTTTACTAATCTGTTTAACTATTCCTTCATTCATATATGAAAGCCTGTATATTGATGAATATACACACATACTCACAGAGGTTTCTTTGCTATTAGAGAATTCTGTTTGCTTTTCTAATCTGTTTAACCATTCATTCATGAAGAGTGTGAGGCCATTACTGGGGAAGGGGGTGACAGTGCATCTGCCAGCAAAATACCAATGGCCAGGATTGAGTGGGGACTAAATTTAGGAAGCTGAAATGGCCAAAGCAGTTAAAATTTGAGAAAGCCTCCCTAGGAAAACCACTGGAGTCTAAACATTTGCACCTCGTTTATACCAAAGTTGGGGAAAATAAAATTTAAGCCTGGGTCAGTTTTTACTTCATGGATTTTAAGTAGACAAATGCACAGTTCCCATAGGGAATTTAAACACTTGCTGGTCGGAGAAACCTAGTTTTAAGGACTCTCAAAAGCTGTTCACATTTATAAAAATGCACTGCTCTTACACAACTTATCCTCTGAATCAAAATTAAAATTTCAGTGGATTTGACAAAGCCAAGTACACATAGCTACAGAACTTTGTGCCTATCTTATTTCTCTGCTTATTCTAGAAAGAAGCCTCTTCCTAGAATCTTGAAATAAATCCCCTATTTGAGTGCCAGTTCCTCTCCTGTTTTTCAAATGACCTTTTCTGATCACCTTGAACTCTTTTCTCATTTGTCTTCCCAGAACGCCTTCAGTCATCGTGCCTGATTTGGGTTGTCCCCCTCTCCTTCCTTTTCTTTGTGGAGGAATCCAGAAGTGATGGGCAGTGTACCCAAAAGTTGTGGGATGAAGAGGATGAAGTGGATGAAAGTGATTTTCTTCATGTTTAAAAAAATTTTTTTAAATTTTAGCAACATACTAAACCTAAAAAGAACAACTAACTTGCTTAAAAAATAAGAGTGGAAACAAAGGCTGCTAAGCGCAAGGGGAGGCAATGTAAGTAAGGCTTTTTGGGAGTTTAGTGCCAGGCCAACTTTCAGAGGTACTACTGTTATGTCTCGATTCTCAACGCTCATCTCCCTCTCTCTTCCCTCATCCCCTAAAAAAAAGAGACGAAGATAAAGCCTACCTGTTTCCCTAAAAGTCTTGCTAATGTCGGCCACCCCAGGGGAGGAAAACTGGATCTATGTATATATGGCCTCCTCCTGTTTCCATCTATATACTTATTTCCCTCTGATTTGCATTTTATTATGAAAACAAGTCATGCTTATGAAAACAATTGTAAAATGAAAGGTTATGGGGTAGTTCAGCAACTTTTTCACAGCTAGCCTTGAGAAGCTGGGGAGGACTTGAGGCCCAGTTTAGTCTCTTATGTACAGCTTCAGGGCTGTCCCTTTCTCAGTTCAATTTTAAGCAATGTCTCACTTCATAGATTAGGGGGTTAGGATTCAGACAGGTGTCTAAATAAACTAGTGGTACCTCTCAGTGAATCAGATTAACCAGATTTTAGAAAGTCTTTTTAATTTATATTATTTCCCTCCTCACATTTTGAAGTTGACTAAATTGGCTGGAAATAATTTTTCTTGGTGCCTTATTGGTTTATTCTTGCAAACCTTTGTCCTATTTTCATGTGACCATTGCCAGCGATCAGGGCCTGTGTGCGTGTGTTGTGTGTAATTGTGTGCGTGTACAAGCTTAAATAGTGTGCCGACAGCACTGTTTCAGAATTGGTATTCATTAGGCTGTTTCCTCCTGGGCCAGGGCTGCACTAATCCTGACACTGGCTGCCAGGAGAAAACTTCATGGATCACACACCGAACCTTAATAGCAGCATCCGTGACCTGCACTCTCCAGCACAGAATGGGAACCCCAGAGCTAGGAAATGTAGTTGTATATTTTAATGAACTGCTACCCCTGCTTTCACTTTTGCCCTCTACAGAAAGACCAAGGGGTGGGGGGAGGAAGGAGGGACAAAGCTTTGAATAACTACTTTCCAACACTGAATGTGGCAAACAGGCCAGAGAACATCACACATGTAGGCAGGTGTGTGGGACAGTGGCTAAGAATTGCCTGTTCCCTCCGCATTGCCCTTTCTTGTCTCCAAAGTCCAATCAAGTGATCCTGGGAAAGAAATCTGCCTGGGTTGGGGAGGATGGTTCTGAAAGAAGAAACTACCAAGACATTAAAGAAGGGTGAAGGGTAGGCAAGATATAAGTAAGTAACCTGACTCAACTCTCAAAAGCTTCTAGCAGTTTGATGACAATTACAGGATTTATTTCAGCCAGAATAATGTCTGTTTGTGGTACATCATTTAAGACAATATTACTTCATATTGTTACAAATTGTATAGTATGTATGTTCTGTGGATGTGTATATACATAATATATATTATATATATGAGAGATTTAGTGACTTTTGATACGGGTTTGGTGCAGGTGAATTTATTACTGAGCCAAATGAGGCACATACCGAGTCAGTAGTTCGAGTCCAGGGCATTCAATACTTTTTATGATTTCCATATATGTATGGTGCCTGTCTCATGCAGTATAGTCACTGTCATGTTAAATCCAGAACTTACAAATCAGAGCCAGCGATATTTTATTTGTAGACAATCAACTTGAATCTATAAATTATTACTGGCAGATGATAATAATTCTGAATCCATAACACTAACAAAAGCAAACCCAGAGCATCTTGATAAGAAGTTTTTGTTTTTGTTTTGTTCCTGGGAGTCAGGAGAATGGCAGTTGTATGTGGTTATGTTAGTCTTAAGATAATTCGTTGACCTTATTATTTCAGAATAATTTTGTATGTATTATATTTGTGGGAAGGTAAAATAATGGTTTGAGATTTTTTTATCAAATATGGAGATTAGTTATTTATGAACAACAAAGAAATGTCTATTTTTGTTTCTTTGTTCCCAATTAATGTAGATAAATTTTAAAATGCATTAAAGCGATGGTAAAGAAAATAAAAAGATGCTGTAGATGTCTTTTTCTCCTCATGTTTTTATGGAGAGACACACTGCTTTCTAAGAGTATCTGAGGAGAGAAGTACTTAAAATATAAGCAGCAAAAATTTTACTAGTAAGTGAAATCCAGCACATTCCAATCACCAGAAGCAGAACTAATTAAAGCATGTTTTACTTGAATATACGTCCTAGGGTTTTCCTGCCAATCCTGCATTTGTTTCATGATTCACTTGAAGAAATGAAGGGAGGTACACGGAAGAACAGAGACATTGCCTGAGATTGCATTCCATTTTATAAACCCTCCGTTTACACTGAACCTACTTGAATAGAGATGGTGCTGTTCTGTGTGCCTGGCTGGAGGGAGGGTCTCCCAAAACTTTTGCAGCAGTTGGATCCACAACTTGGTATTGAGCTGAAAAAGTTTGTACCAAGCCAAGATGAGAAGGTAGAACCTGATTTAGGGTTGGCTCCTCCGTGATAATCTGGACAGATGCTTCGTAAACCTGAGACACTATTGTCACACTACCTTCTACTGATGCTGCTTTGGTAAAATGCAGAGTAGCCACCAATCCAGCAAACGACACCTCATTTTAATGCCTGGTGTGTCAATGTCCTCCAGCAAAGCCCTGAGATGTAAGAATGTGGGAGCACATGGGTAATTAGGAACTTAAAATGTTTAGGGAAGACAACACAAACCCAGTAAGAGGTGAGTTAGCAACGTGGAAGTATGCAATTCAATGTCAGTGTGAGAGCGCTGTGAACTTTATTAGATTGTTGGGAGAAGCAGACGAGAAAATACAGTAGTTGAGCTGAGTCCTGAGAGAAGAGCAAGTGTACCTGACATGTGCAGGACTACAGCCAGCACATCGTCCCCAGGCTTTCTCATTGCTCATTCCCCTCCAGCGGAAAAGGACAGGGTAGGGGACGGGGGCAAAGTCACAGGCTGGAGCAGAAACTCTAGGTGTTGGACTTAGAAAGCTGGCGAAATAGGTGGGCCCAGGGTAATATTGGTAATAACGCTTCCTTTAGTGATTTAGTTAGAGAGCTCTGTAGTTGTAACAGATGGAAACGGTGAAGCGGCAAACTGGTTATGAGCAGACTTGGGAGCCAGGCTGACTGGGGGTTTAATCCCAGCTCCACCATTTACGGGCTGTGTGATCCTGGACACTTAACCTCTTAGTGTCTCAGTTTTCTCATCTGTGAAAAGGGCATAATAACAGTACTTAGAGTTCAGAAGATTTAAAGGATTAAATCAGGCTACGGCAAGGAAGGAGCAGCTGTTCAGACATGGAATGGGAAAGGAATTGAGAGACTAGGTTTTCAAATTTGAATCCGCATAAGAATCATTTGGGGTTCCTGTTCAAAATGTAGATTCCCAGGCCTCAGCTCCAGGAACTGAGATTCAGTAGCTCTGGGGCCCACGAATCTATTTTTTAAAAAAATAATCTTTCAATTTTGTAATAATTTAGATTTACAAAAAACGTTGCCAAGATAATTCAGAGTTTCTGTATGCCCCTTACCCATTTCCCACTAATGTTAACATGTTATCATGGCACATTCATTAAAACTAACAAGTCAACGTTGGCACATTACAATTAACCCCAGACTTCATCAGATTTTCCACTAATGTTCTTTATCTGTTCCAGGAGCCAATCCAGGATACCACACTGCATTTAGAGAAGCTTCATTTTTCACAGGCTCTTTGAACTGATGAGAGGCAGGTGGGCTGGGCACCTCATCTTGAGAAACACTGGGACATTTAAAGGACTGAAGTCAAGTTGCCCCATCCCCAAGCTGGGGGGATGAATGCAATTTCGAAGCAGAAGGGAATATACTGGTGGAGGAGGTGGATATAGGAGGTTGATTTTAGAGTTAAGAGATGGAATCCCCTCCATTAGATGAGAGGGTTACCTTAAAGACAAGGCATCCAATGCCAGATGAAATAGGTTTTGGAAGATGAGAATGCCACCTAGTCCTCAGCTGAGACTGAGAATAGATAAGGAGGGTTGTGAGCAGGTCAAGAGAATTCGTAAGTCAGTAAGTTGGGAACAGCTGCTTTAGGGAACACAGGAGGGCTCAAGTAGGTGATTAAAGGAGATTACAGGAGGCCAGTTAGCCTGGGAGCCATATAAAACCTGCATTTCCTGAAACCCGGTACTAATGCTTTGGAAGTGAGTCACGGTAGCTACCATCAAGCATTGCTACGTGGGAAGCTGGCAGGAAAGGTGAGGGTGAAGCTGGGATGCTTTTGTTGAGGGAGGGTCTTAAGGCACTTGGCTGAAGCAGGGGGTGGACAAAACACTGCAAGCCCTGCCTTTGGAAGCGTCAGTTCTCATAATGAGGAGATACGGGAACCACCATCTTGGGGGTGGCAGGTAAAGGTTTGTAGAATTGAGAATGTTAAGAAGATGAAGCAATAGATTTTTTTTTTCTTTTAAAGCTAGCAGACTAATCTGGGAATCCTTTGAGGTCTTTTGAAATATATACTACTACTATATGAGGACCTTAGGTTCTGAGACTATCACTGAATTTTCCTAATCACATTCAAATTACTTAGCTCCCTTATAGCAGTTATAGTATCACCTAACCTGTTCCTTTTGAAAGAATGTTAACTTTTTTTCATTGGACTCAGGATTCCTCTTAATTTCTGTACTGTTTCACTTTTCCAGTTAGTTGTTCTTCCTGCACCCTAGAGATCCTAAACCACAAACTGGTGTCCTTAAAATTTATTTCACATTAAGTACATGTGCTCTCACTTGCCAAACCCATTTAAAATAGTTCAGTGGAAATTGCCTTAGAAACCAAACAGACGGCTCCTGTGTACTAGGGGAACAGGCTTTCCCGAAGGGCTCCTAGAGCTTCTGTATTGCTTGCTGGCACAAGACAGGCCTGACCAGGTCCATAAGTGGCTGGCAGTTAGACTTTAGGTAATCTATCCTTAACTTAATAGATGCTGGGTGTAATCTACAGATTCTGCATAGAAACTGGCACTTACCTGGGAGGTTGTTCTGCTAGCTGTCAAGTGCCTTTCCAAGCAGTTCTGCACTCAACAGTGCAGCTTCTAGGTGAATTAACAGTCAAGTCACAGTCATCTCAAGGTAAGGTTAGGGACAAGGGTTGGGCGATGAAAGATTTTAACTAACCTGCATACTGTAGCTAAACTAGTTTCCGGAAACACTGCATAATATGAATACGGAATGAAGACTGAATTGCTTGACAGTTAAAATTGGCTGTTGGCATTTTTAAGTCAAGGAATAATGTATTTATAAATGTAGGAAAACTGGCCAGGCGCAGTGGCTCACTCCTGTAATCCTAGCACTCTGGGAGGCCGAGGCGGGAGGATCGTTTGAGCTCAGGAGTTCAAGACCAGCCTGAGCAAGAGTGAGACCCCCGTCTCTATTAAAAAAAATAGAAATAAATTAGCTGGACAACTAAAAATAAATAGAAAAAATTAGCCGGGCCTGGTGGCACATGCCTGTAGTCCCATCTACTCAAGAGGTTGAGGCAGTAGGATTGCTTGAGCCCAGGAGTTTGAGGTTGCTGTGAGCTAGGCTGACGCCACAGCACTCTAGCCCGGGTAACAGAGCGAGACTCTACCTCCAAAAAAAAAAAAAAGAATTGTAGGAAAACTAGACCAAGAAATGAGCCTTGAGCTGTTATAAAACCAGGATTTAGTGCTGTTGGATTTCAATAATGTATAGGCCTACAAGGTACATAAAGAGGAAATGTCAAAGGGCCAGGATGAAGTTTTTCTTTAACCAGAAACAATGGGCATGGTTGTCTTAGGATGAACCATATGAAACTGATAAGAAACCATTTTGATCTACAAAAAATAGCAATTTCATTTGGTTCCGATATGTATTTCAGATCTTTGTCTTTCCGTTGTGAAGAAGATATAAAACTTTACAATATATATACCAGAGTTAGTTTCATTGAGATCTGTATTACAATAGTTTAAAAAACTAAAAATGAAAATGACTTTGGGTCCAGGGAGTCAGATATTCAGTCCTACGTTAGGGAACAAATCTTTGCTAGGTATAGAACTCTGAGAAAACTGCCACAGTTACCACCCTACTAGCAACTTAGTTTCCAGGACCCATAACATTTGTCAGAAACCCTACCCACTTTCAGTAACATTTATATTCTCATCCTAAACTGACCCAATTTCTCATTTATCAAAATGGCTGTATTGCCTTCTCGAATTACAACCAAAGGGGGAAGAGCAATTTTAGTGATACTTATTCTCCCCACAGATTCATGTCCAGTGTTCCTCTCCCAACCTTTTTAAGCCTTGACCACTCATTTATGTTAGCATTTCTGCTAATGACTGGCATATGATAGGGTGCAAACCATCTTGTAATAAAGCGATTCATATTTTCCTTCTAAATTAAATCAGATCACTTATCCTAATCAGCAATTTATTACGAACAAAATGATCAGTTATTTAAAGATTTGACCTTAGGCAATCAAGAATTAAAGTGGATGAAAATATAGCAATACTGTCAGGATTCGGTGAGAATTGCTGAAGTTAAGTGGTTAGACTCTTCGTTCTAAAGAAACCTAACAGTGACTTGGTATTATTTTTAACTGAAATGTAAGTTTGAAAGCAGCATGTTGGCCAGGCACGGTGTCTCACACCTTGAGCCCAGGAGTTGGAGGTTACAGTGAACTGTGATTATAGCCACTGCACTCCAGCCCGGGCAACAGAGCTAGACCCTGTGTCTTTAGAAAAGAACAGAACGCGTTAAAGTCAAATTATGTGGCCTGTTTTAAGTCACCCTCTTTCAGTAACCCTAATTCTAGTTCTTGTCCTTCCATTCTCTTTCCCGTTTAACTGTTTGAAAACCTCGAATACCTCTTGTTCTAATTCTACACTTGTCCTGTAATTCCTTCCTCTTTGGTACATTTGACTTAAATTCTAATGTGCTCTTCCCTCTTAGGCACAATAACCAATTATTCAAAGATGTCATCTAACATACTGTGCCACTAAGAACTGTGACTACTGATTTAAGTGTAATAAGTTATCTTCAGGTTATGAATGGTCAGTTTAAAAATGCTTTAAGACATATCAAGACTGACTTAAAACATTTAAGGTAGGCAGAGATGTAATGCTATGTGAATAGAAGTGTTACAAATGCACTAGCCATATTTTAATTAAAATAGATTTATTAGCTTTCTTTTAATATAAACATGAGAAATAAAAACCACATAAATGTAGCATTCTTTTCAAAATAAAACTGCAATCAATACTTGAAACTCCAAGCTCTGAACAATGTTTTTTTGAGGTGGTAGATTGTAATGTCATTTATGTCTCTGTCCTTTAGAAATGATGGAGCCTGCAGCACTCAATGTAATGTGAAGCATTGCTGTATTGAGAGGAAGTATTCCTGGCCCAGAAATGTTTTGTTTACAGGCAAGATTCCTAGGATTACATTTGAGAAAGTAGGAGAAATAAATTTCACAAGTTGAGAACACTAATCTTTTTTCAATATTTCAAATTTAGGTGACATTGTTACCAGTCTTCTAAAATTTACTCCCTGCCCTTTAAAGCCTGAAGTAAGTGTTCCTAAGGCTTACGTAAGTTCTTTCTTAAATAGCAGGTCTTAACCTGGCTGTAGGTGTCCCATTTTAACATGTAGAATAAAAAAGCTGTTTCATATCACCTACTACTATTAGGGTCCAATTCCTTTAAATTTATTAAATATAAATTAACACTTCTCTTCATAATCTTCCTTTACCAAATCTAGAAAAAGAAACTTAGGTGGGTGATCAAAACAGGTAGTGCACAGTCCTACGAGGAACTACTTTTAAAACGGGTGCTTCTAATGGAGATACAAGGTAATCCAAAAGTCTTAGTGTAATTTTAAGCTTTGATACTTGTAGAAATAGAAATTTATTTTTATTTCTTTTGAAGTTTTTTTTTTTCAAAACTAAGTATCAAAAAAAAAATTTTGAGTAGCTGGGGCTACAGGTACAAACTACCTCACCTGGCTTAGTTTTGCAAATATTGAATATCAAGCTTTTAATTTTTTTGTTTCAATGTCTGCCATCTTCAAGAGGGACTGAAGGCCGGGCATGGCGACTCACGCCTGTAATCCTAGCACTCTGGGAGGCTGAGTTGGGAAGACAGCTCGAGCTCAGGAGTTTAAGACCAGCCTAAGCAAGAGCAAGATCCCGCCTCTACTAAAAATAGAAAAATTAGCCAGGTGTCATGGTGTGCACCTGTAGTCCCAGGTATTCTGGAGGCTGATGCAGGAGGATTGCTTGAGCCCACGAGTTTGAGGTTGCAGTGAGCTATGATGATGCCACTGCACTCTACCCAGGGGCAACAGAGTGAGACTGTCTCAAATTAAAAAAAAATAAAAGTGGCTGAAACAAAAATTAAAAGCTTAATATTCAGGAATCAGGCACCTACAGGCACAAACCTATAGTCCCAGCCACTTGCCAGGCTGTGGCAAGAGGACTGCTTGAGGCCAGGAGTTTGAGGCTGCAGTATGCTATGACTGTACCTGTGAAGAGCCCCTGCACTCCAACCTAGGTAACACAGCAAGAGACCATCTCTTAAAAAGAGAAAGAAAGAAAAAAAGAAATAAACTTCCGAATGATGTTTGGTATAGGTTTATAGCATTTATACTTCTGCTGCAGTGCCTTGGAGGGCCCAAGCACACCATATTAAAGCACAACACTGCTCAGAAGCTGCCAGGACACCTTGTGTTTCACTATTTTTTCATTATCATTGGACCACCATGTTGGTTGGCATTATGAAAATATCTTTTAATACATTTATTTACCAAATAAGAGGAAAATTATCAGAAAATGAGAAGCACCATTATGGTTTACAAGAAATGGCAATGTGGACCCCATAGAAGTAGATGATCAATAACTGATACCGTTACATGTCATGAGTTCTTTTAGAAAAAACACCTGATACTTTCTCTGTTTATGGCCCCAAACATGCTAAAATGCTATTAAGTAGTGCTTGCAAAGAAAATGAACAACAAATGTTATCCAGCAGCTTTTTGGTTTAAAATGATTGCCAATGACTAGCAGCTTCAGTGGTTTTATGAGTTGTTAAAGAGTCCCATGTTTTAATGGTAATACTGCATTGATTTTTAAGGTATATGCAGCAATTATTTGGGGGAAGGAGGCAAGAAAAATAGGAAAAACATAAAAGTTATATGAAATAGGCAAAACATAAAAGTATATGGTTAGTGTCTTAAAAGTCTAAAAATTTAAACTATTTAAAAAACCTCACATAGTTCACAGCTATTGGCCTACACAGAAGCAAGTATCTGTGTGGTTTGGGAGCTTTTGCTTTGGAGTGGTTTTTGCAACTGTTTACATTAAAAAGGACAGAAGAGTGTTCTTGACATTGACAAGGTCCCATTCTTTCCTATGGAGTGTAATCCTCGTTGTCCACGAGTCTCTTGAATTTGAGATCTTTCTTTTTGGTGAAAATACTAACTTTGCTGGTTTTTGAGCAGGAGAGGCGGTATTTTTCCAGTCTCTGTAGATGAGGGGTTCATGATGTTATAACCCCTCATTTCTCCCTTTAAGACAGGATGGCATTAGAGCGCCGAATACCAGTGAAATGATCAGCACTCAAAGACCTTCGGATAGCAGCTCTACACAAGTCCTTGTATTTGTCTTCGCACAATCGGGAAATGGCCTAGGAAACGCAATCAAATAGAAAAGAGGTACAATTTTTAATTCCAACCTTTACAAAAGCACCAGTCATGACAAGCCACACATGCACACTCCTTTAGTTTACAGTGACAGCTACTGTGGCTGGGGTTTACACTGCCAGGTTCTGGGGGTGCTACTTCCTGCCAATTCACTAAGGTAATATCCTTTAAGGGCTATGATTAGATCGCCAGAGAAAAGTGGGACTTTAAGTTATTTAAAAATGGGGCTTCCAAAAATGTCAAAGGTGTTGTGACAGGCAGTATCATCTGTTACCTGTGCATTTATTCCTCAAACTAGTTTATTCAGTTATTCAAATTCTACCCAATCCTTATTAGTTATTACAGACTCAAAGCACATTTCGATGAGGCAAGTGTGTGCTGGAGCATAGGAGAGGTCTAATGAGTGAAGTACCAAAAGGTACTACTTCACTCGCACATTATGGTAGAGAAACATATTCTTCTAAAGTACTACAGAAAGTGCAACTTTAAATGTGTCAATTTTAGTTGTGAATAAAAATTGCTGTATACTCACCAAAAGCAGTAAGCCATAAATATTACTTTGCCCCATAAAGTTACCATTCCCATTAAAAACTCATGTATTTCCTATATCCAGTACTTGAAACACTCACACCTTACACAATCTAAGTATAGGTCTAGTCTCTTGGCTTAGCCACTAATGCTCTAATAAAATTCATGGGACCACACGGTGACACCGAGTAGACACTGACATGAACTTACAAACTGAGTAAATAAAAGACAGTCAAGAGTGGTCAGTGAATTGTGTATGTAGATATATTTGGAATATAATTTCAAGAAATTGTTCACGTATGGTTAAGTGAAGGTAGAAGTTCAAAAGGAAAACCATTAAGAACAGATTAAA
>NW_012153063.1:2431530-2465223 GCF_000956105.1 Propithecus coquereli | reverse complement strand
GTTTCGAACTCCTGAGCTCAAACAATCCGCCCGCCTCGGCCTCCCAGAATGCTAGGATTACAGGCGTGAGCCACCGCGCCCGGCCTCGATAATATAATTTTTAAAATAATGTGGATCCTTGTATAAACCATATAAAACACAGGAAATAGGATGCCAAAGGGTTAAGAAGCTCTTCAGTGTGTTAATTAATTTTAAAGCTTTCCATTTTCCTAATCACTACTTAATATGATTTAGTCACAGACATTGGCTTTGGTGACTGACAGAAAACCCCACTAAGTGATTTCACAGCCTTACCTCTAGGTTCTGTGCTCTTTCTTTGCTAAGAGGAGAATATAGAAAATTCATGTTGTTGTCATCTGCTAAGGAGCGGAGGTCAAAGTAGTATTTGGCATAAACACTGGCAGGAACATTAATATTAAACTGAAGTAGCTCCAAAAAATGCCTTTCCATTTCATTCCTGGGGAAGGAGGAACAAAACAAAACCAACACAGGACAATTTTAGTCAACTGGGCTATCTTCAAAAATATCATTCTGAGCTTCTAGGATGGCTCTAAATTCTGTTTTAAAACAAAGGCTACCCAGTTGGATTAGTACACTAATGTTCAAACAAGGTACAGCTATTTGTGGTCCCTTCTGCATCCCAGCACTTTGTGTTTGGGATGAGGGGAAAAGGTTATGGCCCTCTTATGCACTCGTGCTGCTGACTCGGGGCTCATTCTTCGGAGTTCCATTAGTGCAGCTGTGCGATTCATACTCCACGCTCGCTCACAAGGCCCCACTATAGTGATCAGATGAAAGGAATGATGTATGCTGTTTATTAGCTCTGAAGAACTTGCAGACATTTTCACCGGCCTGATAACAGGAAGGGGCTTATTGAAGTAGAGAAGCACCAACAAAAGGAATGGGCACATCACCACGGCAACAAATGGATCCATCGAGAGCCACCGCTATTATCTCTGAGGGGGGAAAACTCTTGAGGCAACAAGGATTCATCTCAAATAAATAAATAAGCTACATTCGATGTGAAAAGGGAATCCCTTCCCCCTGCCCCAGTACATGAGGTTATGTCAAAGGGCATAATGCAAGTTTCTGCTCACCTTAATATTACCAAGGTGAGAAACTGTCATTATACCAGGGCAGAGATACTCTTTAAACTTTGGAAGGCAGAAAGATCAAAGATAGATGTCTTGGCTAGACTAAGCCCACTTTGCGATATGACCTTTGTCAGGGCACTGGACTTATAAACTGAGTGTTTCATCAGAGTTGGGAATGGACCCCAGAGATGCTCAGCATCCACTGCCCCTGGCCAGAACTGAATGGGGGGGGAGCAGTCCTCTGCTACAGGAACACACACTGCCCTCACCAAATGGTTAGGTAAATAGAAGTTAAAATTAAGTCTTGTCTTACCACTTCCACAATAATCCCTATAAAGAGTTAATTGGATAAAAATGATAAATACTTGAATAACATTTTGTTTCTTAAAGTTTTAATATTTTATCCACTGGCTAAGTCAACAAATGCTTGATATTCTCCTGTATGGAAAGCAGTTAGAATATGAGCAGAGATGTGGTTTTCTCATTTGTTGAACTTAATACCCAACTGAACCTACTTCCAAAATTAATTTCCTGTTCATATGGCCATAAGTCTATAGAAATGTAAATCAGATAATGTTTTGATAATCGGCTAATCAGGACTTAATTCGCTACAGGAATAAATGCACTTCACGATCCCTTTTATATTTTTTCCCCTAATACATTTTAACTGCAGAAATACAGTACTTCATAGGATTAACATGTCTCTTAATAGAGGTTTAATCACTGAAGAAAAGCATTATGCCTACAGAATATGCATCTTCTGGGTTTTTTGTTGTTTAAATGGCTAGATGGCTGAATAGCATACTCTACACAGACACAGCAAATTTTCTGAATAGCAGCTGCTCAGTTCAACTTATTCTTTTGAAGGGAAATATATTCTAACAAGACATCTAGATGTTGGAAAGTTAAGAAAAATCTGATAGACATCGATTTTTAAATTTTTCAATTTAAACTCAAAATGAGACTACTGCAAATAGTCAACAGCAGGGAGATGAGACGAATGTATATTAAACACTCCGTTTTAATGTTTTCCAATTTCCAAAGATCGTAAACAAAAGCAGCCCATTGGAGCGTGGCTCCCGGTGCTTCTACGTTCACACACAAACAGCACTGTTTAGAACTGGCCTTCTCGGAACTGGCCCTGCCATCACTGCTCCTGGAGCTCACATCTGTGGGAACCTGCGTGTTTCCCTGCATGTTCTCTGACCTTGTAACTGCAAGCAGAGCCCTCAGCAAGCTTAGCTGCAGGTTTTGAGAAAGTTTCAGCTGTCATAATGACAGGGCTAAGTGTTCATGATTACAAATTTTGCTTCCTTTGAGGACCAGTCTGCAGACTGAAGTCAGTAGCAACCAAAGTCACTTCAGCATCTGCAACTTCCCAAAGCACTTCCATTTGTTTCAAATACATCTGCCGTTACACCCTTTGCTAACATGGGTGCCAGCAATAGCACCACAGCCATTCAGTTTACTCTATTAGTAAAGTGGTCATTCTCCCCAAAAGCCACTTCAACAGCTACTAATAATCACTGATCCCTTGTTAGTCACAAGTATCCTCACTTCAGTTGTAAATACACAGCTTGGTCATTCTGAATGATAGTCTTATCTGGTGCAATGGGCAGAGGTAACAAAAACAAACTCTTGCCACTGCCTGTCAGGATCTCGGTCTTCCTGTGCTGCTCAACATAATCAAGAGGTGCTCCTTCCTACTTTCCTAAATGCCACCCACAAAGACATTTTCACTTTCAAGCAGGCACCTGGGGAGTCTTTCCCTGGCTCGTCCTTCCCTTCACAGCCGTCAGGGAGGCTGGACCAGAAGAAAGTCCTTGTGAAGCTGGTGTTTCGCTGTCATGTTAGTGCCATCTGTGCGGAGCCCCGTGACTCAGCAGGTGCACTCTCAGTAACTCAAGGCCCCCAAGTGCTGCTGTGATTGTCTGAGTGCCCAGGAGCTGGGAGCAGAGCCTGGCGAACACTAGCTACTGCCTCAGCAATGCGGCTCAGATGGCCTGGGGGGATCCCGGAGCTTCCCTACTCATCAGGCTACTTCTAAACACAGGCAAGCTCCTAATGGGGAGGGGGCAGGAACATGGGGATATGTGGGTATTTACTTTTTATCTCATGGTTTCTGTGCAAACAGATCTTCAGATAAAAGGAAAAGACAGACCAGCAAAAGCAAACATGTGATGTGTGACTCAAGCTGAAGCTATAACTTCTCACTAGTCCAGAGGCCCTAAGACCTCAATAGTGGGCAAACAATTGTTTCAAAGGCCAGAGGTATGCCCCTTAAAAAGGGACAGCTTGTAAAAAGTCATAAAGGTATGTACTGTACTATGTTGTTCTGGCGTAAGCTTGCAAGATGTTAGCCAAAAACCATCAGAAAAATACTTTTCAACTTATCAAGCACATTATTACAACAATAGCACATCAAAACCTACCAATGAATGGTGGAAACAGGAACTGCTGTACTAAGGCTGGACAGAAAGAAGCATGTAGCTTTATGCCTATTTCCATTATCTGCACGATGTAACATTTACAAATACTTCTTAAAGTGTTAACTTTATGGGAGCAAATGAGGTACTAGAAAATGGTTAGAAAGTTCACCAAAACCTTACAAACTCACATGTCCTCAACTGTAATGTCCTTGAGGATCTGGCAGTAGTCCACATTCCATACAGCCTGATCGTCCCAAACCTTGGAGGCAAGAAGAATCGCTCCCAAAACAATTCTTTTCCAGTTAGTGGGACAAATGTCGATCTCAGCATAAGTTAAAAGCCTTTCTAAGTAAACCTGCAAAAGTAGAGCACTGGTCTTTGATTTTAGTTCAGTTTAAGTGCTGTGATAAGAACTGTTATGAATGACAGATTTGTTCTGTTTTTGACCAGAAAGTAAGTGTCTTTTATACTTATGTTGTGCAGAGACTTTGCTCAGTCAACCAAAGCAAGAGGCCAGATCACAGTTGTACATTATTACCTCTGCTGCCTACTCTGCCCATGCAAATTTCCAGCCCAATTTTGGTCACAGGAATGACTGGACATCTCAGCAAAGGGCACGATGAAGAGAGGCACTGTTATCACCTCCCCAATCATAACAGGCAGCACACATAGGCCCTGTGTAGATTAAAGTTGTTCAATAAATACCTGAGTGCCAGCCAGGTGCAATGGATCATACCTAGCTGGTAGTCAGATAGTTAATTTTATAGATATGTCATGCTTGAATATGTAAAATCCAAGTAATACTGAGCACATTTTTATCATCTTCTTTTCACAGTTACTAACCTTCTGTGGCACGAGCTGGGGAAGTGCTGGTCAAGAGAGCCTCCCAGTGGCTGCTGTGCAGACCAGCACGACAGACGCAGGCCTTCGGGGCTATGAAACATTCCCCGTATTTCGTGCCTTTGTAAGGCACACGTGTACAAAAGGATGGCCCTTCTCATAGCCCCTATATTTCACTTCATGAAAATTCATTTTCTGCTCTTCTATAACCTGAAACTTAGTCAATTATGTTGGTTTTAAGGCCATAAAAGCTGCCAGCTTCTGTATCCCTGGGACTTCTCTAAACCTGCCAAGCAGTTTGTGAGACAATCTCATGAATTATTTTACATATATCAAACATCTATCCTACAAAGAATTGGGCAAAGTTAACAGCTGAGTAAAGATTATAGAGGTAAGCTATGATGTGTCATTACCCCAAAGGGTGCTCTGCAGAAGGGTATGCATATATGCTACTTAAACTCTTTGTATTAAGACAAATGGAAAAAAATTTCCTTTTTTCAGTTTAGTTGGCTGAAGGTTACCAGACTGACAGCTCACATCTCGCACTGTTCTCCACACTCAACTGTGTTTTCAAAAACAATTGGCTACTGAACATCACATGTTCTTAGTGAGATTCTGCTCCTGTTCCCCCAAACTCTGCACTCTCAAGTATTCTAAGGATCAACGTCCCTCGTAGGGTTCCACTCTCCATAGGAGTAATCAGAGAGCACAGAAATCACACTGGCAATCCAACTTCCTGTCACCTTTGCTGGTGAGTTTGTCCCATGCTGACACTCATTGATACCACTTGCCCTCCAGTGTCGGTGCAAGAGTTCTTTTTTTCCTCACTAAAGCCAACTCTTCTATCAGTGCAGTTGATCCCATCCCACTTCTGCAGAACACTGTTCCCACAATTGCCTTTTTCTGAAGACTTTTTCCCTCTCTGTGAGAGATTGTCCCCAAGATGAATGTGTTTCCTCTGTTCCCATGCCACCCCTCACAACTCCCAAGATGCTTCCTCTCATTTGCTCACAACATCATGCCCTGGTGCCAGTTTCTCATCTCCCATCTCTCCTTAACCCACCCCACCTGCCCACTGCTGCTGTCACTCTCCTGGGTCTCCTCTCGCCAAGGCCCCCACCCCCTGTGCCTTCACACTTGCAAACCAGAGCTCTTCATCCCAACATGCCACTCCCCAAGTCTACCCTAACAATGGAAAGGGCATTGCCATTTACCTAGATGCTGGGGCCAAATACCTACATGACTTACCCTGCTCCAACTTGTGAGTAATTCTTTCACTAGGAGTCTACCCGCTTTTGATTCTGAGCCACCATTTGTCACTGCTCAGTTTTATCACTGCAGCTGCTTCCTAACCCTCTTCTCTGCTTCCACTCTGACTCCGAAATATAGTCTGCTCTCCCCAAGGCAGTCAGTGTAACTTCTTAAATTAAGAGCACTTAGGCTGGGTGCGGTGGCTCAGGCCTGTAATCCTAGCACTCTGGGAGGCCGAGGCGGGCGGATCGTTTGAGCTCAGGAGTTCGAGACCAGCCTGAGCAAGAGCGAGACCCTGTCTCTACCAAAAATAGAAAGAAATTAATCAGACAGCTAAAAATATATAGAAAAAATTAGCTGGGCATGGTGGCGCGTGCCTGTAGTCCCAGCTACTTGGGAGGCTGAGGCAGGAGGATCACTTGAGCCCAGGAGTTTGAGGTTGCTGTGAGCTATGATGACGCCACGGCACTCTAGCCCGGGCAACACAGTGAGACTCTGTCTCAAAAAAAAAAAAAAAACCAAAAAAAAAAAAGCACTTCACTCCCCTGCTCAAGAGCTACCAAAAGTTACCCATCAAACTATAATAAAAACTTAGCTTCCGCCGGTGGCCTGCAAGCCACAAGGCTCTGTGAGCTATGCAGTCATTCCTCAGTCTGACCACACTGGCTGTCTTGCTGTTTGTTACTTGCACACACATAAAACACGTTCCTGTCTCAGGGTATTGGCACTCGTCCCACTGCCTGTAATGCCAGAGGCTCCTTACCTTTCTCCCTTTGGTCTCTGGGACCAAATGTTGCCTCTCTAGAGAGGCTCTTCCTGATTATTCTACCTACAATAGTAAGCACCCCTCCAATCACTGTATCCCTTTACCCTGCTTTATTTGCCTGGTATTTCCCACCACCTCAAATATTGGTGAACCTGAAAAAAATACTTAATGTCTTCCTCACTAGAACATAAGCTCATAAAGGCAAGGACTTTGTTCAACCTGTCCTCTCCTTCACACACCCACTTAGCAACTTCTTGGCGGCCTGAGCATTGTGACCACAGCCTCTTGTATCTTGCCTTGGTTTTCCTCCTCCTCCCACCCTAGCCACTCCTCCGGGAACTTGTCCCTTAATGCCAATAGTCCTTACAGATCCATCTTCTGTTCACTTCCATTCCACACACTTTCTCTGCACGTGAACAGCTACTCTTACTCTTCATTCCTTACTTCTAGCCCAGATTCATGCTCCAGTCCCATATACCCAAAAGACCAGACAGTGCCACTCTGCTGTCTCACTGGCAGATCAAGCTTCACCTGTCTACAATGACCTTCCCCTCTTCTAATCCAGCTCTCTCTCCTATATCACCTCTCTCTCCACATATGGAAGTACCACTCTTGCTCCTCTCCAGCATGTGCTAAGCATTCCCAATGGTTTACAGCTCCATGAAAAGGCCTGTGTCTGATCCAGTGCCCACTGGGGGTTTCTATTTAAGTGCACAGCAGAAGTCTCCTCTCCTTAACTCTAACAGATGCTAAAGGAGTAGGTACTGACCTAAGTATTCTCTCCCTCCAGGCCACGCAAATGACTTTACTCTAGGTTAGCTGTGGGGAGGAGTAAAACAATCCCATCAACTTGAATAGGATTATTATTCAAAATGATGAAGTCTTACCACAGGAATTCTGCATGGATGACGCAAAGGTCAGGACACAGCTATAGCTTAGCAGGCTAACTAGCAAAGCCTTTGTCCAAGTCTTACTGGTACCATATTCCTAGGAAACTTCCTGAACAAGCACAAGAGATCAGCAGGCATGGATTAACACCCATCATCCAAGGAACAAAGAATTTAGGGCAGTAGTTCTCAATCACAACACACATCAGAATAACCTGGGGAATACAGCCTGGGACTCAGCTTAGAATTACACTGCACTCAGTCTCTGCCTGTGGACCAGACAGTTTTGTTACTGCTCCCTATCTCATGCCCCTAGTGGGGTGTGTGTGTGGCAATGAGGTGAGGGGGGAAAATCCAGAAATCTCTCCTGCTGCCTTTTATAGCAATTGTTTTGTGATGAGAAAAGCAATGGTAACATTGTAAGCCATGATGATTATTAAATTCAAATGTATGTATTTACTTTCCTTACATTTCTCTTAAAGTTCTGATGATAATTTCATTCATTTTATTTCTAAATATGCTTTATAAATAAGATTTATCTTACCAAAGTTACTATTGCACATTCAGCTGTTAGCTGTGCGGCACTGAAAAGGGTACGGACAAATCTGTAAATAAATTTGTGTTCAGGATCATGCTTAAAGTACTCTTCTGGAACCTTTTCTCGCTGAAAGAAGAAAAGACGCACTGTAAGTATCCACTGACGAAAAATTTTTAAATACTCTTAAGACAGCAGTTTTCACATTTGTGCCCACGTGTCCCTTAAAATAGTTTTATTTGGGTGACACATCTTTTAGTCTTTTAAAGATAAACACTAGGATCTTAAAGTACTATAATGATTCAATACTCGTCACCATTCACTAGAAATTGGCATTGGGTACACCCAAATGCTCAGAGAATCTTTATTTTCCTTTTCACTTACCCCTAATTGAATCTATTAAAATGTAAACTATTTTTATGCTCAAAAGTCTTCTTAATCATGTCATGCTTCTCTGCAATAAACTCTGAAAAAACAAGGTTTAGTTTTCTGTAACCATGAGGCTCTAAGCCTGCACTGTCCAGTACAATTGTCACTAGACACATGTGGCTACTAGTAAACACTCAAAAGTAGCTGCTATGTGCCTGAGGAAGTGAATTTTTACATTTTTTGCCATTTTAATTGATAAATTGTTTTCTAATTTCTTCACAGAGATCATGCATATGTCAGAACTATTGATAAATATTTACACAGGGTATCCCAAATGTCTCCATATAAAGGAAAAATTTTGTAATGAATATTTTGTAAATGAAGGTACATTTAGCTACAATTTCCCATTTTCCCTATGTATGGTGACTTTTGGGACACCCTGTATTAGTCAATGCTATTGAAAATTATGTTTTAAAAAGATACATTTTCTGTTATTTCTATAGTATATTTACTCACCTTAGCTCACTATCAGTTATGCAAATCAGTTCTTAGCATATCCTTATTATAATACCCCTTTTATAAGATGATTATATGTAATATGAGATGGCAAAGAAAACTTAAGGAAGATGATTTTGACATTAGCATGAAATAAACACAACTCTATGAGAGAAAAATACAAACTCAAAAAAAGCAACACTTACTGTGAGTGGATGTGACCTCTCATCAAAAATATCCAGTGATCTATTTGCATCTCTATAAAATAAGAACATACATTTAAAAAATTAATTCAGGAATTGTCAATTATCTTAGTAAAATATCTGCTGGGAAAAGGGAGCAGCAAGTGGAGGGAGATTCCTAACCTTCAAACAAGGCAAACAGCTTTACAAATTCTTCTCCTGGGTTCTGGGCTTCAGAGGGTTCCTGACCTCTTTTTACTCAGCATATCAAGTCCTGTACTCTGAAGTCTTCTGTAATGACCAGCCAGAATTGCCTTCCCTGATCTCACATTGGAATACCAAGAACATTTTACAAAGCAATAGTGTTGAGCAATAAAGTCTTTAGAACTTTAATGAATGTGAATATGAGATTCAGATTTCCCAGGTTTTTCCCTCACTTTTTAGTTCTCTATATTCTTATGTATTTCTTGTTTCTTTAAGCAGTTTGAGTTAAACACTTAGTTGCCTTTTTATTTTAAAAAAGACCAGTCTTTGATGAACTTTAAAGTGGAAAGTTCACATAAAGCAATTCTGCATACTGAAGTACGGTTGTGTTAAGGAAAAGCACTTGTAATTTAACTGTGAACCAAATAATCTACTTTTTTTCATGGAGCACCATCTTTATTTGAAAGTACAACTATCGTTCTCAAAAATGAACAAAGTGAGCCTGTTACTTCCAGGAAAATAACAAGTATTTGTTGCCAATGATAAAATTCAAGCTTTAAGTTAAAAAGCAAGACTTTGGAAAACTTATACCTTCTACTGTGAGCCTGACTGCTTCTCAATACTCAAAGACATTTTTTCTTTTAATAAGATCAGTGGTGACACTAGCAAACGCACTTGTGGAGTTCTGGTGTAGTGTTAAAGAATATCTACAATTATCTAAAAGCTTTAAAAATACACCTTTTTCCCAACTAGATATTTGCATAAGGCTAGGTTGTCATCTTACTGCTTCTTCAAAACAAATTGCAAAGACAGAGATGAAAATCCAGCTGTCTCCTATTAAGCCAGACATTAGGGATTTGCAAAAATTCAAATAAATGACACACTTTTTACTCAACATTTGTTGCAGAAAAGTTATTTTTTTGTGAAAAAAAATATTTATGTTAACAGCGTGGTTCTCAGTCAGGGGTGAGTTTGGCCTCCAGGAGATACCTTCTGTTGTCACAACCTGAGGTGCTGCTACTGGCCTCTGGTAGGTAGAGGCCATCGATGCTGCTAAACATCCTCCGATGCACAGGACAGCCCCCACAACAAAGAATTATCTTGCTCAAAACATCAAGAGTGCCAAGGTTGAGAAACCTAAACTAAAAATATTTATTTTTTTAATTCTCAGTTTTAATTTCTAATACAGTAAATACCAATATAATCAACATGAACAAATACTCTTTGGGATCCTCAATAATTTAAGGGTTAAAAGAGTCTTAAGAACCAAGAAACCCAAAAATGATTTGCTTCAATACTATAATAAGCACTCTACAACTTATGTCTATAGTTATGATCTAATACTAAACTTGATATCATGCAAAGTAACTAGCTAGAATAACAAGATAGGTTTTAAAAGAGCTCACCTGTTCTTTATGTGGTAATATATTGCTAAGGTCACACTGTGGAAGGAAAAAAAATATTTTTAACAACTGATTTTATCATTTTTTAGGTCTGAAGACATTTTTAAAAGGGGGTAGAGGGGTGGGAGCCTTCCCAGGGGCCCTGAAATCCTCCAGTTCCGAGCAGTACCACGTGGGCACTTTCTCCCTTGTTTTAATTCTTTGGCTTTTAGCAAAAATAGGATAACCAAAATGCTATGCAATATGCTGTTAGAAGACAGGTTTTTGTTGATTATTGTTATATTATTTGCTCTTTTCCCCATAGAACTTTTCATCCTGTGCAAGTTATATTTATTTGTGCACATGCTTAAATTTCAGTCATACAGTAATTTTGTTTTAAGTTTAGGCTCTGCATTTCATTTAGTTCACTATTCCCTATCCTCCTTCTTTTCATTATTTCCCTAAAAGTAAATAATGAAAGTGATTTATACCAGATAAAATCACTTTTGCATAATTAGAAAATTTATTAGTAAATATAAGTGCACACAAAATCAATGACAGGTGTAGCTATTTTGAAATAAGCAGGGCTAACAAAGCAGCATAATACTACACAGTAAAATATTAATAGCAGCTATTTTCCAATTAGTTTAAATGAAAGATTAATGAACAGATACACCTCACGGTGTTAATGTAATCCTAAATTATCCCCAGATGTTGTATATTAGGAAACAAGGGGTTCTCTTAGATAAGTTATATGCTTCCATTTGCCCTCAGTGTCTAAAATGAGGCTCAAAATAATTGAGGGAAGGCAAATCTGAATTTTAAAAGTAGGCCTATATATTAGCACTTTTTTAAATGCCTGTAACATTATTAGCATCAAAGATGGATACTTCTATAGTGCTTCAAATAGTTTTGTCTCCAAATTGATTTTAAAATCAAAGAATTTGAAGTTATAAGCTGGAAAGGACCACCAAACCTTATATGATATTTAACTCAACAATTCATTTTACAGGTAAGGGAACCAAGGCTTAAAACTGACCTGCCCAAGGTCCCACCAATAGAAGCAGTTTGTTCTCCTGCACTCAAATTAAGCAGTTCCCAAACTTTGCTGGACATTGGAATCACCTGAGGAATTTTAAAAACTGCCAGACTTCCAATTTGAGTCATTCCAGTTTAATTGGCATTGGT
Source organism: Propithecus coquereli (assembly GCF_000956105.1). NCBI lineage: Eukaryota > Metazoa > Chordata > Mammalia > Primates > Indriidae > Propithecus > Propithecus coquereli. The sequence goes on along the minus strand of NW_012153063.1, from coordinate 2,453,601 downwards.
ACGACTTGGGCATTTGGACTGTTTTTTTAAAGTTACCAGGTGATTCCAATGTACAGCAAAGTTTGAGAATGACTGAGTTAGGGTTAAGATCAGAATCACCTGGGATGCTTTTGTCCACATGATTATGTCTCACATCCTTCTCCATTTTCCTAAAAGGCTGTGGAATGCCTAGAGATGAAGGGAAGGTGGAGGTGGGGAGATGCATGTGTTTGCAGACATATTTTGTAAAAAGCTGCATAAGTGATTCTAATATGGCTCACTCATCTCACTGAGAACATGCACTACTACCCCATGATAAATATTTTTCAAAATCTTTCCTAAAAGCCAATTTGCCCTTATTAATTTGCTCAATAAACCTTTATTTCACCAATAGTGAATATACCATATGATCATTTCTAAAACTTAATGAGAGCAAATTAAAACTTACTGTTCTAGACTTCTAAAAATCAGACTAAGGTGAGTGGGGGGATGGGGAAGCATGAAGTCTACTTTTTTAAAGCAAGATTAATCTTTAAAACTACTTTGTGGCCAGGCGTGGTGGCTCACGCCTGTAATCCTAGCACTCTGGGAGGCCAAGGCAGGAGGATCATTTGAGCTCAGGAGTGCGAGACCAGCCTGAGCAAGAGTGAGACCCTGTCCCTACTAAAAATAGAAAGAAATTGGCTGGACAACTAAAAATATATAGAAAAAATTAGCTGGGCATGGTGACACATGCCTGTAGTCCCAGCTACTCAGGAGGCTGAGGCAGAAGGATCGCTTGAGCCCAGGAGTTTGAGGTTGCTGTGAGCTGGGTTGACTCCACAGCACTCTAGCCTGGGCAACAGAGTGAGACCTGTCTCAAAAAAAAAAAAAAACCAAAAAAAACTACTTTGTGTTATATGTGGAAACATCAGAATCTTTCAAATTCAAAAGAAGACAGGTACTCTAGCCAAAGTAGAGTTGTTTTTTAATTCATGGATTTAGGGCCTGGGCTGAATACAAACATTTAGTGATTACTTGATAGGTGCCAAAGACCATGACTTTAGACAGAATTGGGGTCCAGTTTTTCCTGAAACAATTTGATCTCAACTATTGTTATAAGGGAGATAGGAAAGTAACATCATTATATGTAAACTTGCAGTTTTTAATTAAAAGTAAAAGTTACTGACAATTTAATTAACTAAAAAGCCAATACATATTAGAAACAGTACTGAAGTTTATAAGCAAGTTATGTTTTTAGACTGAAAAAATTAGGGATAAGGACATTAATATACTAAAGTAGCATTTCCCAAACTGTGTTCTGAATACCAACACTCATAATCCAAAGAGATGTTAATAATGTTCCCTGGATAACCTAATGGAGCTGGTTTTTTGTTGTTGTTGCTTTTTAAATAAACTTAAAAGGTTCATCTTAGGGTGTTTTCAAAGTGCACCTCCTCTACTGTGGACTATGAGTTGCTAATGTGCAACGAGGAATATTTAAATGCAGATACACTATGGTGCCAGTAGAGGACAAGCTGATCCTTCTTCCAAGAGTAGTTTCCAAAGTAGTACACATTGTTTTAGGCCTGTAACTCAAAGAACTAATTCTTTCCAGAAGCATCCAACAAAAAGCACCTCTCCTTTTCATTATGTTCCCCATTGTCTTAACATAAATGCATCAAATAAAGAGCTATACTTTTTCTGGGATTGCTTGTTTGCTAACTGGCTTTCCCTTCCACCATGCAGTCTAAGATTAAAGTAGAAATTGAAAATTCATATTTAGGTCCTTGAAATCAATATACAGTTGACACCAATTTCTTAAATCGATCACTGAAAAGGACAGTCAAATGGCTGAAATGACTGAGGATGGCTGGGATGCCTTTAGCATAAGGGAGTCTGTCACTCAGCTCTTGGCAGCCTAGTTGTACTCACCATTTTACTGTGGTTCTAAGATTAGGCTGGCTGACTGTGCTGTCATCTAGAAATATTGTTGAGCATGAGCTATACTTTTTAGTAAGCTGCCCTGGAGATACCTGAAGGGGAAGGGAAATAGAAGAAAATGTCTCAGTAAGTTAAACCTATAAAGGTGTGGTTTTTTTCCCTTGGTTAAAATGTCAAACGATAAAGCATTAAGGTATTTCTTACACTTCATGAACTGCCTGAGTGTGGTATCATGTGTGGCTCTATGGGAAACCCACTGAAGGCTCTTAACTTCCACAGATGATGTCCGAGGAATGGGTTATAAAATACGGCCCTTGATATGATATCTATAATCAAATCTGGCAAGTATTTATTATGAATTCCCTTTATGAATAATTTTAAAAGTTTAAAATAAGAGTTCAGTGGGTTTTTTCCTTAGCAATAAAAAGTAGTTGAGATTTTCTATTCCTTTACTATAATAAAATGCAATGCCTTAAATAAATAATATTGGCATTAGAGTATTTTATTGCAGTATATGAAAGCCTAGTATTGAATTTATTAATTTACTAACACTAAATATATTAGTTCAGGAGACAGTATGATGAAACAAGTGTTTTAAAGACAGAGGTTCTGTGTGCCAGGGCTACTCGATCACCAAGTGAGGGGGCTGTAGGTCTCTCTGCGCCTGTTTCTTTATGTGGAAGGTAAAAGGAGTACTGCTTTAGGACTCTCTCACAGCCAAAGAACAGATGACAAAAACAACTTTGGGAATTTAACTTTCACTTCATGTTTAAATAAGACTGCCATTATATTACTCAAATGAGAACCTCAGAGAATATTTTCCATTCATTTCAAAATGTCATTAATTTTATTCTATAAATTATTTGACAAACATCATGGCACTTTCCTGCCTCACTCTTGCCGCTCTCTGCCTGGAATGCCTTTTTCTTCCTCTTTGTCCCAGCAAGCTTGAGCCCATCTACTACCTTGCGGGATACCTTTACCAGCAGCCACACCACAAAACTCCTCCCTTTTTGTACACTCCTCCATCGCCCCATCTAATTCCCCACTTAGTACATGATAACAATTAGCTTGCAGGGTGTCCCCCTCATAAAAAAGTAAGCTTCTCCAAGGAAGGTGGGACTCTTACACCTCCTACCTCCTGCTGCTCAGCACAAAATTTGGGACAAATTAGGGAGTTAACAAGTGTTTGACAAATTATTATTTAAAATCAGTTACAATTTGGAAGGTAAATCTTACTACAGACACAAATTAGTGAGAATTTATCTGCAGTGGTATCGGAGAGGCGACAATGAACTTTTTGAGCCCTCTAAAAGTAAACTATCTTTAAAACACTTTAGAAGTATCCATTTATTTGCAGAGTGCAACAAATACTGTAACAGCCTATGCTATGTTGAGATAGTTCTCTTCCTTAAAAATAAGGCCAATAACCAAATCCCAGTCACTGAATAGTTGAAAGTAACAGCAACATTCTTTAAAACCACACAAGACCAACAATTTTAATGCTTTAAGAAAAAAAAACTAATTCAGATGAGCCTTCCTTCCTCCTATTAATATGATAGTTTTCAACATGTCACATTCTCCCATTAGTATCCCCCACAAATACATGAAAGACAGGGGAGGGAGAAGATCTAATTGTTGCTTTTAAAAGTACACAGCATTTAAAACTTGCCAGTAGCCAATAATCAGAAATAACCACACCATCTAACACCATTTTGTTTCAGATGTTTCTACTGCAAAATCACTTATTCCTTATTAACAAAAAGTCCCAGATATTGTATTTTTGAAAAGTGTTACTATTTGGAGGACCAAATTCTCCTTCAAGAAATGTTTTAACTTTATCTAAACTCTTAGGTGTTTCTTAAGCTATTCAGTTAAAGTGTATACTTCACATCAACTCTGTGTTAATGTCTATTCTTTTATCATCTCAAAAATACAGCATGAAAAGTGAAAATTGACTCATTCAAATACTTTCATTCAAAGTAGAAGAAGGTATCTTTTAAGGTCATTACTGTTAGCGGGTAATACGCATATACTATACCACAACAACAATGAAAAAAACCTCACAGGAGAATAAAAAGAACAGAGAGGAAATGCACCAAAATACAGACTAGGTGGTAGAGCTTTAGGTGATATCTTCTCCCATTTTCCTCTATTTAAAATTTTCTGTCATGAATGTATATTGGTTTGTCTTTAAAAATATTAGAACTAAAACATTTAAAAATGTGAATTAGATGTGGTCTTACAGCCGGGAGGGCTTATTCAATCAATCAGCAACTTATGGTCTACTGGCTAGATCCAGCCAAAGAAACACGTAACACTTGCCCATCAGTCCAGGCTTGCTCTAAACTCCTGCTTAAAGACAGAAGAATTATTCACTCCAGGAAAATGGCCATTTCTGCTTTCTTTCTTTTCTCCCCCCCCCAACCACCAGGCCATTTCCAAATTTCAAGATGACCAGAAAAAGGTAAACACAAAGATTGTCTGCTAACCAGCTATACAGCAGGAGACACACCACTCACTTCCATCTATTGAAACTTTTCAGTATCAAGAACATCACCATGTCTCTTAAGACAAAATTAAGCCTCTGAGCAAAACAATTGTTGCTGCAAAAGGTAACTACCACCTCATCCTGCTAGAAAACTTAAAACAACTATTATGGCTAAAGCCTTATCATTGCCAGCTTCACAACCTCAGCAAACTATGCTGACAAACATTAAGAACATGAAATGCAAATACTAAAAGACAAATCGAACAGCAAAAACACTACTGATCGTTTAGTGTCATAGATATTATTTCATGTAGTCACAAAATAGAGACAAAGAACATCATTTATCTTCACTCAGCACAAATGACAGAATATGGAATCTTAAAGTCTTTAACGGGACGGGGAAGGGGGTACTTAGTAGACAAAGTCGAATAGCAAAGACTAGGAAGTAATCACACGTAGTAGTTTAGTAAGTCACAACCCAAAGCTTACCATCAAAGGTCAAGTACCTGCTGAAATCCTGTCCCCACCCACTTACTTCTCCCATTTTGTCTATTATCTCTTATTTTAACCCATTAAAAAAGTAAAACTGAAGTTCACTTTTTTCTCTGCCTTTATTTATAAGTTTTAGATTTTTTTTTAAAAAAATTAATGACTCAGCTAACTTAAAAATATCTACAATATGACAGGGTATAGAGTTGGAATAGAATTCTTAAACGAGGGTTTAGCAGAAAAGTGTAATATGCTTACTATAGGTGTAACTAAAAAATTGTCTGGATTAATATTATTCATTATACTGAATTTAAACTTAGATTTACACTTTTAAATAGAGGTTCTAAATTTGGGTTAAACATGGTGGACTGACCACAAACTTATTTCCTCTCCTGCCTGAAATCTCATTAGAATTAAAGACATAAAAAAATAAAGGTTATACACAAGACCAGGGGACAGGATTGACATATGATTTTTAATAAATATTAAAAGATGAAAAGTAGACAAAGGACTGGTAACTAGCATGGAAGCACAGCTTAGGTGCCCAGAGAGAATGACTCAAACAGGACTAGGCAACCAATCTGTCTCACAGAACCCAAGGCAGGCTGAGAACCCACAAGGCACACAACACCTCAGAAGGAAGGGTAAAACAAAACAAAAGGCAACAAAATCAGTTGAAAATCTGTGGCTAGAGCCCCAAATCCACCTGTCCTCCCATCTTATAAGGAATTCAGATATATATTCCCTGGAGCTATTAAAACTGAGGGTTTCTGGGCTCAGAGATACCAGGGCTGAAACCTAGGAAATGGGAAAAAACTGTACACTGAAAAGTGGAACTCCATTTCTCCTTCCCAACTCTGCTTCTGGAAAGCAAGTAGCCATGCTTGTACCCCCCAGGCAGAAAATTGGGGAATCCTTCTCTGAAGAAACGGAGCTGTCCCAGAGAAAAGACCCTCAGCTAATACACTGAGGTCTCCCAGATGAAAAGCCGGCTTGGCCTCCAAATCCTTACAGGGAAAGCCATCAGTTAACAAAAGTCCTGCTCACGCATGGTGCTTCCAATTAGAGAAAGCCAGAGACCACCACACACTTGAGGAAAGCCTCCAACAAGAGAGATCAAAACAATTGGAAAAAGGAATTCACAGGAGTGGTAAAAATTCAGGAGCAAATGAAAACTTAAAAAAAAAATTCTTAAAACACTCTCAAAAAGAAAAATTTCAATAGAAGGGTTAGAGCATAAAGTCAAAGAATCTCCAGGAAGTAGAACAAAAAGACAAACTGGAAAATAGGAAGGGGAAAAATTAAAGATCAATGCAAAATTACTGGTCTAAGAGGCCCAACATCTGAATATCAGAAAAAGAAGGAACAGAGAAAACATAAATAAGCAAGAAAACTCTCTAGAGGAGATGGTCTGCAGATTTCAGGGGCCCCAATAAAATGAAAAGGTCCACACCAAGCCATATTATTAAATTTCAGAATCCCAGAGATAGAAAAGGTATTAAAAAGCTTCTAGAGAAGAGATGGGGGAAAAATGACTAAAACTGGTTACATATAACGTATTACACAATGGCAACAGATTCAAGAACAATACTATAATGAGAACACAATAGAGAAATGTCTTCAGAACCATGAAATTTAGTTTCAACCTAGAATTTTACACTCTATCAAATAGGAGGGATTTTCAGACAGTCTAGATCTCTAAAAATGTCTATGTGCCCTTTCCCAGGAAAATGTGCTCCAGTAAAACTGGAGTATAATAAAACAGAAAGAAACACAGAATCCAGGACGCAGGGGATCCAACACAAGAGAGTAGTTATTTGAGATCTCAGATGATGACTTCAAAGTGATACCCTACGAAAACGGGCACAAAGCAGGCCTACGGAAAAACCAGTCTACGTTGGAGTAGGATGACAAAAGGCTGAGGGAAATTGTCTTCAAGAGAAAAATGGAACAGATGTGTTTTAGTAGATAGAAAATATTTTTGATAGGCATGTGACAAATGTTACAACATTTGGGGAGAAAAAATAGTTGTTAGAAAACAGGCAAATGAATATTGTCAGGAAATTAATTCCACAAGAAATAGAAGGATGTGAAAGCAGGGAGACCAGCCGCGGCTACTTATTGCATTTGGCTGTGTGAGCTACTGTTGGTGAGGAAAAGGGGATTATCCTGGAGAAGTGCAAAAGTACTCAGATTTCAAGAATATTTAAGACAAACAATGAAGGGTGTACAGAAGAGGCACACTCAGAAAACTGTATGACTCAGCAGTGAATAATAATATTTCATAGTCATAATAATGTAAATACTGACTACTGAGTTAATTAAAAATGTGATACATGTCAATGAAACGGAGGGAAGGAAACAGGGTCACCATGGAGTGAGGAAGCTCAGCTTCTACCTGCTATGACAGGAAGTCAACGGATAGTGCTAAAAATTGACTTAGCTGTTATCATTGTTACTTTGATTAAAAAAGATTATAATCTCCAGGTGGAAACATTTTTTAAAGTAAGATTAAAGAATGAAGGCAAAAATATTTAAGGCAGAGCTTTATACCACAATCAAGTTATCAAAATTTAGCTTAGATGTCAGAAACCCTTAAAAAGTGGGCACTACTAAGCCAAAGACTTTCCTATATAAATTTGATACTTAGAAAAATAAGAAGAGATTTAGAAAATCCACAAAAAGAGGTCCATGCTGACAGTACTGGGTCCCCATTATATTTTTAAGGAATCGTGACAGACATACTTTTAATTCAAACTATTAACGTCTTAACTTTGCAACTGTTTACTTACATGGTTTAAATGGTTGCTCTTCCTCTTTTCTCGCACTAAGAATAAAAAAAATTAACTGATCAATTCTGATATAAATATCACAGAATAAAAGTAGTTGCTAATTATCTGATGAATTACTAATATACAAAATGAGATAAAATTCCTTTGTATTTTTTTTAAAATAATTTCCAACAAAATTTATAATTTAAATCATCTGGCAAGATGAATCTCAAAGTAAAATCTAAAAACTTTGTTTTATTTTCTGATCTAACAGATATTCTATTACACACAAATGAAAGACTCTCCATGTACAAGAGAAAAGGGCAAAACAAATTAGGCCGGATGAGAAATTTAGCTAATAAAAAAGTTTACCTGTTGCATATTTAAACCACTACCCAGTAGTATTTCCTAATTCTACATTTACACACAGCCTACTTTAATTACCCATATCTAACAGCTGACAGCTCTAAGAACCAGTTTCTGGACAGGCACCAATTCCTAGATATACCTGAATACCCGAAAGCATCCTGGACTACTTATTGGTAATCTACTAATATGGTACTGAAAAAATGAATGAGTCTTTACATAACTGGAAAGTAACCTATCTTAAATTTAAATTTTAAAATGAGTGTGCTAATCTAATTGAACATAGTAACTACACACGCAAATAATTTTGTTCTAACAAAGGCCAGAAGAGTAAACGATCCAAAAGGGACTTGGACTGCACTTTGTTCCCCATGCTGCCTCCTCCTCTGATGCTGGACAGCATTGTAGGCACACGTTCCTTCCCACTAAAGAGAAAGAGGCATAGGATAGCTTTTATTTTCCTGCTTCCACACATTTAATGTGTGAGAAGCCCGTGGCTCTGGGAAAACTGAGAAATACAGCAATCCCAACAGAAATGATTGGCTCAAGACACAGTACACACAAACCGTGAAAATGCAAGTTAGACACCCCCATTTCTTCATTTCTGAAGGATAGCCAAAAAACAAAAACCCTCCCATTTTTTATTGTGCTGCATTACTTCAAATAGTATTATAAAACCCTTACTTCTTGTACTCTTGCTATTGAGATCAACTGAAAAATTTGGTTGTGTATGGCTTTTTAGCAAACAGACTAGGATTTAATATAACATTAAGGAAAATAAGGAGCGCAGAAAAATCCTATAGGTCTGATTCTCATCCTAAAACACGCAGGACATAGAAACTTTACACTAGTTTCACTTGCTGAGGCTAACCTTCTGGGAAACAACACAGGGCATGTTTACATTTACATTAGGAAGAAAAGGTTCTGAACAGCTTAAAAGTTCTGAGTAGCATAAATTTGGATGTGACAGGTTCATCTGGTTAGATCACTGGTTAAAGGAGGCCAAAATCAGTTTCAATCCCCATATGTTAACAACTGATATTTTTTATTTGTTCACATGAAAACGTAACTGCAGCCTAAAGCCTATCATTCATCTTTCAAATGTGCTCTTTGGAGCAGGGGAAAAGGGCCAAGAAGTATGAAGAAATAGGGATAAATCCAGGACCATTTCTAAATCATGTGACCAACTGTGTTGATAAAGAAGTGGCAAAGTGTGTAAACAGAAAATCTACATGTTCTCACTAAGAGTGACAACTAAAGGAAAGTATATCACATATTAAAATAAGACAAATGAATATATAAAAAGTTGAAAAACTGAAACTAGTGAGTTCTTCTAAATACTTTCTGTAATACATCCTGTTAGACAGAAACAGTTCTCAGTCTTTTCCTTGGAGGAAAAAAAAATATTGTCTTACCATCTGTTTGAGATTTGCTCAGGAAAATTGTGCTTGCCCTTGGATGGTCAGAAGGATTCGATTCCAAAGCTAAATCTGTAGAAGAAGAGAAAAAAGATGGGATAATTTAGGTGAGTGGAAAATTTTTTAAGCAGCTACATATTGACAGGCTCAGTGGCGCATGCCTGTAATCCCAGCACTTTGGGAGGCTGAGGCAGGAGGACATAGTTTGAGCCCAGGAATTTTGGGCTGCAGTGAGCTATGACTGAGCCACTGAAATCCAGCCTACGTGACAGAGCAAGACACCGTCTCAATTAAAAAAGAAAAAAGGCTACCCATAATTTTAATCACTTAACAGTCTGAAGAGAAATTTTTTTGTAATAAATATGAAGGAAATATTAATATAAAGGCAACAATATAAAAATTCCACTGGGGAATGCAAAATCATTAAATCTCTCCATACATGCAGACTAAAACCAGGCTATGTCTGTGACTTCTTTTTGTAACTCGAACCTAAATAATCTGATGCAACTTCCAGATGAATCACATACATGCCCTCCCCTCCTTCTACTTATCAAACAGAAACACAATCACCCTCTTCTACGCTGACATTACTAGCACATTTCAGGAACAGGCTCAGGCAGCAAGTGATGCTGTGGCCAATTACCGTCAGACATCAGCTCGATAAACCAAATATGCTAAAACAAAGAGGGTTGTTTTTGGCAAGCGTTCTTTAGACAATCAAATGGCTAATTCCAACTCCAACAAGTGAACTCATTTAGTTAGCTCTGGTTTATCTGGGGGCCATTCATCATGGCAGATTTAAGAGGACTGCATAAAAAGTTCAATGTTCTAATCTATAAGAACATTTCCATGGTAGAAAGTGAATTTTAACTTTTGTCCTCAATTTCCAAAGCTAAACTCTCACGTCTTTCAACAGCATGATTAATTTGGGGCTTCATCAAAATGATCTTTTGAAGCAGGTCATAAGGCTGCTTCGAAAAACTTTTGGTCCTACCTATGTCAAGGCAGGTCTGTCTACAGTCTACCTTGCACCCAAGTGGGATAATCTCCTATTCACGCAAGACTACGAAACAGATTCTTGAATTTTCATAAAACAAACTTTGCCATCATCTGGGATAATAAAAGTTGTCATGAGGGGAAAAAAATAAAAACCTATGACACTCTTCAGCCATGTCCATCTCAACCTACTTATATTAACCAATTTTGTAAGAAACTGGGCCAAGATCCAGACAGGTAATGGTTAAGGCAATATTTGCCAAACCTCTTATTAATAATTGTTATTTTCGAAAGGGGTTTAGTGGTCAAATCACAATACATTATACCTCTGGCCCTTAGAGAATCAATATTAAAAAACTTAACCAGTCTAGCAGTGAATAGTGTCTAACTCAGCATTTGACAAATTTATCTACCTAGAAACCTTTGGTTCCCTCCAAGTAATATGGTTTAAATCTTGCATGAACACACACAATTTGGGACTTCCTGGTTTAACAGGAATTTGAATCATCCATTTTAATGGTACTGCCAAATCAACAGAAACTTACACAGCTAAACCAATTGGTTTGTTCTTCAAAGAAATTCCTCCACTGACATGAAGTTTATTAAACTGCTTTTGGAGAAAACTATTCTCATGTAAAAGACTCAAACAAAAATTATTTTAAAGGATTTTTCCCACCCACATCTTTAAAAAGATGAGACAATGGTTACTATTTAGAAAAATAAAATTATTTGTACAAAGTGACAAGCAGAGATTTTCAGAGCTGTCTCTAACCTAAAGCTTCTGAAAGAAGTCATGACTACTTCCTACCAAAAAGAAAGCAAATATACTACCATCAAATCTAAAAAATGAGAAGAAATGTTTACAGAAGCCATATTAGGTACCTATGTCATAATAAAGTTTAATTAAGAATTTTCAATGGAAGTCCAGGAAAATTAAGTACCAGAATCAAAGAGGAGCAGGTTTATAGATACACACAACCGCAAAACCAATGTATTTAACTATGTACTTAAATACAAAGATCAAGAAAGGCTATGATAAAAGAAATGACACCATACAGGGAAAAAAGAAAAATTAGCCCAAGTGACAAGCTGGCACTCTCCCTACCCTAAGGTTTTAGGGTGGGCACATGACCACAGGCCAATCATTCACAGCTCTTTTGGGACTTCCAGGAACCAGAAGAGAAAGGCAGAGCTGTACTCTAGGGTGCTAGCTGGTCAGGAGCTGCCAGTGGCCCCACAAACATGCCCACACAGAGATTTAGAGATATGTCCACAAAATAAAAATATATCACCAGTATCTTATACGTGAATGCCTTCAAAATTTTTTTTTAAAAAACCCTCAACAATGTTTGAAACTAGGAGAAATATTTTTGATCTCATGACTAGGGATTATGATTAAAATTGTATTTTAAGACCCACTAGTTTCATATCATCAATTTAAATTGCAACTTAATGTGACAGCATGACAGGATGATGGAGGCAAAGTATGACTTAAAAAAAAATTAAACTCAAATCTTAACGTAAACATCCCTCAGAGGAAGAAATCTGTAAGACACCGTGACACTGAATACTGCTTTTCCTCTAAGATTTTATTAGTTGTAAGATCCATTTCAGTTGCACAGATGTTAAAAATGTAAAAATATATGCAACTCAGAATAAATGAAATGTTTTAATAAAAATCAAAAGTGTTGAAATTATGCAATTGTAAACTGTCAAGAAATGATTTTCCTTGTCAAAATATTAAAAGGAGAGGGCAGTGACAGAAGCTAACTAACAGAAGCAGCATATTTCAGAGAAAGAGATTGATTTCAACATATTGATTTCAATATATCCCAATTAAATAGAAGATGTCGGCAGTTTCTGGGCCAACTGCTAGGCATCCGTTTATTTAAAGGCTTCCTGAATTTACTGACCTGCTCTCTCATCCCTATACTGCACACTGCATTAGTTTTATGTCCCATAACACAAACATTTTAAGCCTCTCAATTCCAACGCAAAGTCTGATGATTTTGTCTAAGTCCACACTTTCTTACCTGGTGGCCTTGAACTGGCTGGCCTCTCTGGAGGGCACACAGCCGCAGCAGTGCCCACGCGTGCCTTGTTCCTGCTTTCCTAGCCTCTGACTATTACCTCTGGCTTCCAAACCACTTCTCTACCTGCCTCTATGTCAGTTCTCAGTCTTGCCGTAACTGTTTTATCCTCAATCTAGGCTTTAGTGACTGTGATTGAGCTGTGACATTTCATATACGGTAGTATGCATTTCTCCCATTATATATTTCTTAATAGCACTTAACTCCATTTCTTAGACTTTTAAGAACATTTCTGGGTTATAAGTACATCCCCATTTATTATCCAATGTTACTGTTTTAACCCTAAAGCTTAATTACTTTAATACACTGAAAAAAGATGAGGGAAAAAGGTAGTATCCAAACAAGCCCATATTAAGTCGGTCGGGAAATTCTTTTCCTATATACCATATATCTGGAATTTATATTCTTGATCTACCAAGTCTTATTTTTTTTAAAACCGTAGAAACTCAGAGCCTGTCTTCTCATATGTAAAACAGGTATAATTCCTACACTACCTAACTCAAAACGTTGTGAGGATCAAATGAAATACAAGAGCAATCTATGTACTACATAATGCACAATAAATTACAAAACTTTCACTAACTCAAAAGCAAAAAGTAAACATTAGCATTCACTGGTAAACCCGTACCAACATAATATCTTGGGCAAATATGCACTTTGGCTACCCACTGAAGTTAAGAGGAAAACTGTCACGCAAGATCAGAAATTCTTCCTTATGCTTTTTTTTTTTTTTTTAAATAAATACTATTTCCTCTGTCTTTCATGTAGATTCCTGTATGTTCTCCACCTTGCTTTTTTCATGTAACATATCCTGGAGATCACTCCACAGCAGTAAAGAGAGATCTCATTCTTTTTTACAGCCCCATAGTTCTTTGTGTGGATGTACCAGTTTATTTTACCAGTCCCTTACTAGACATTTATTTTCAATATTTTGCTACTGAAATAATGCAGACCAGGTGCAGTGGCTCATGCCCGTAATCCCAGCACTTTGGGAGGTCAAAGTGGGAGGATCACTTGAGGCCGAGAGTTTGAGACTAGCCTGGACAACACAGCAAGACACCATTTCTACAAAAAGTTTTAAAAAAATTAGCCAGGAGTGCTTGCCTGTAGTCCTAGCAACTTGGGAGGCTGAGGTGAGAGGATCACTTGAGCCCAGGCATTGGAGGCTGCAGTGAGCTATGACTAAGCCACTACACCCTAGCCAGGGTGACAGAGCAAGACCCTTTCTCAAAAAAAAGGGAGGGGGGGAAGAAAAGAATGCAACAAAAGCTTTGTGCATACTTTTTTTCATATTTGTGGGGTATACCTACAGGATAAATCCCTCAAAGTAGGATTTCTGGATTGAATGTATTTGCAATGTTATAAGTCTGCCAAATTCCCCTTCATGGAGTTGACTATTTTGCATTTCCACCAGCAATATATGAATGTAGCTTTCTTCACAGCCACACCAAAGAATGTATTGTCAAGTTTTTGGATTTTCTCCCAATAGGAGGGAAAGTGCAGTACAGTTTCATTTGCCTTTCTCTTATGTGTGAAGATATGTTTAAGGATCATCTGCTTTTCTTTTTCTGTGACTTGTCTATTCATAACTTTATCTACTTTTAGATTCACTTAATTTCTTCAAGTCAGCCTATTTTAGGTCCTTATTATTTTTCGGTTCGCTGTTGGCTCTCACCTGAACTATTCCACCAGCCCCCTAGCTGGTCGCCCTGCTTCCACTCTTATTTGCATTGCAGTGTGTTCTCACACAGCAACTAGTCTGACCTTTTTCTTAAAGAATTAACGTTATTCCTAGGCTATAATCTTCCAATGGTTTCCCATCACAACTTAAGTCTATATTCTTTGTCAAGGCCCACTAGGCACACAAGGCCTTATCCCACCATATCCTCCTGGCATCCCTTTCACTCTGCTGCAGCCACCCTTCTGTCTTTTGAGGCTCTCCCGAGGCTCTCCCAAGGAGTTATCCCTCTGCATGGAAGCCTCTGTGCCTTCCCCCCAACATCACATGGCTACCCCTCACTTTTAGAACAGCTCACAAGTTACATAAGGAGAGCAGTCATCTTACACACATGCCCCTGTAAAACTGCCCTCCTCTCCAATCCATTACCCTATTCTACTCTCTTCCCAGCATCTCACTACCTGCCGTTCTTGATTATTCATGTATTACCTACCCCAGCTCTCTCTAGAATGTAAGGATTGGAGTTGGGTTGGGGGCCTTGTCTTGTATACCACTGTTTGCCCTGCATCTGGAACACTGCGTGGCCACCCAAAGGTGCTCAACAAACATCTATTTAATATACCCCAAACTAGTTAAGTTTCTCCCAGTTTTCTCACATCTCCTAAGATTTCTTCTAATGCTGTTTCTTGATTTGTCATCTAAGATCAGCATCAGACCTCTTAAAGTCGTAGTTATTCAGAATTGAAGACACAAGATAGGCTACCAAGAACCACAAAAATCAAAAGGAGGAATTCTAACGTCCAGTGAAAAGTCAATGGTAACTTTAATTTAGCATTAGAACATTTAACACTAAAATACCTTAACTACAAAATGACTCGTCCCATGAATTTAATTACATAAGATAAAATATACTATCTGAGTTCTGTAGAGAGGTACAACACATCAAAATGTTTTTACATGTCCCCCGAATCAAGCATAAAGGGACAGTGTATGATTTTACTATAAAAGATGTCCGATCGTAAGGGTAGGTAAATAAATGATGCTCTAACCATTCGATGGTACACTAAGCAGTTCTTAAAAGGCATGAGATATAGCAGTGTGCACTGGTATGAAAAGACATCCTGGAGTGCTCTCTAGGTGTCAAACCACTGTTTCAGGAACTTATGTCATTATGTCACTGCTTTAAGTAAGTTACAAAGCAGCACACATGATCTCCATTTTTGTAAAATGAACAAAATTCATATGCATGCAAAAGGTTCAGGAACAATCAATACCAAAATATTAATAAAAGTTAGCTCTGGCATTCTGAGTCTAAAAAATGACTTTTATTTTCTAAATCTTTTACATTAATACATTGATACTGTTATTTAAAAAGAAAAAAAGGATTTAAAATAGCTACTAGAAAGAGGAAAGATCTGTTGCTCAGAAGTTTTTCCACATGATATGGTGAATTCTTTCCCTGCCCTCACACCCGTCACGGGAGGAGGAAGAGGAAGGGGTCACTTGAGAGAACACCTTTAGCCAGCAAATTAGCAAAGCTCCTAAAGTCAGAATACAAAATGCTGTGTAAAAAGTTGATGGGTACTAATAAAATTGAGTAAGATCTTAGTATCCCATTTTTTGTTACTGAGACTACCATCAGTTGTATTAGATACACTGTTCGATACAGGCAAGGTGATAGAAAATACTTTTTAGTCTACCTGAAATCTTTACTAGGGTCTTAGGAACATCTCTTTGAAATGGCTTGAAAAAATCATTTCCTTCTGAAATGTTTCAGAGAAGAATAAAGCAGAGCATCATTTATGTTTGATTTTGTCTAAGTAACCAAAATAATTCAATTCTTCATTGTAGAAAAGCTAAAATGTTTTACACCCAAGCAGGAATTTCTCAGTTTCCAGGGAAACTGATATAAAATTGTCTGAAACAGAGATATTAAAAGCAAACTTTCAATGTGTCTATACTTTATATTTGGTGTTCTAAGTTTCTATGGAAACTTCAGGATAATAGGCAAATGCTAAAATTGAGGTTTCTCATTACTGAATGCCACAAAATTAAATTTTAAGAGATAAACTGAAATGAAAATTTAACTGTCATGCTAACAAAACATGAAATGGTAAATTCTGTGCTCAGAAACTATTTTTTCAACTTTTCTAATTAACATTCACTCCTTACCATTGTCTTATGCTTAATGTCTGGTATCTCGCTTGCCCTCTTATCAGTTTCTACTAATATTCCTCTGCCCAGGGCATTCCTGGCTTATATTCACAGTTGCCAGAACAAACTCTTTAAAATTTATTAATCCATTTATTTGACTGGTAAGTTTAGACCATTTTTTTACTGGTACTTTTATTCTTATCCACTGAAATGCATGTATAGACATAAGATGGGAGCCCGAAAAGGTGGCCTTGGCCTGTAGTCCCAGCTACTCAGGAAGCTTGATCTCAGGCCACGAGTTCGAGGCCAGCCTGGGCAACAGGGACAACAGTGTGACACCTGACCCTCCCCGTCCTTAAAAAAAAAAAGATGGAGAGGCAAATGTTGCCTCTGAGTTGTGTAAAATAACTTTGAATGGAGCTAATAAAAATGGGAATTAGTTCTAAGAGATAGATCTACTTTATGGGTAAAATATGAGATGCATTTCTCAGTTTTTAAAGTTTTTTAACAACTGAAATAGGCATATCTACCACCACCATGTCAGTTAAGAGGATTTAGAGCCTTAGTTCCGTTCAGTAGCTATCTTACATAGTCGTTTCTGATCTCTAAGTCTTCGTTTCTTCATCAGCAATATAGAGAGAATATACACAGGCCTTATTTGAACTTAAAAGGGCCAATTGAGATGTACATGAAAATGTGTTGCAAATCTTAAAGAATGATGTAAAGAACCTATTTTGGGCTCTCGTCCAACACCACCCATCAACTGGTTTGTAAAATCATTCAGAGGCTTACCTTACACCACCAAGTGAAGCAGAAGTTTTCACAAGTACTTACATGCTTTGTGTATAAAGGTATGATCAATTAATTCACGTATTTGTTCATTCTTTTACAATTTCTGAACATTCTGAAAAGTGAGTACGGTACTTCCCAGTTACAAAGGCACATCCATCATGAGGCTTAATTATTCTAACTTTTAAATAAATTAAGAGCCCAACCAAAGTTTAAATAGAAGAGCTGTAAGACATTTCCTCTACAGTAACGAAACCACTGGCATTTAAATGAAAACAATGAGACAAATGCACTTAAACATCTTCATGATACAATGTTTTCTACTTCGAAGGACTTAGTTTTAATTCAAGAACCACCTTGCTACCTTGAATTATTTTTAGCTAGATTCATCCCTTTCCAAAATTCTAGAGGTTAAAAAAAAAATCAGATTTCCTCTTCTCCTCTTTCCCATTCCTCCTCCCCGCCCCCGCAGTGGTTTAGAGTCTAAAGAACTTTTACCTCACACTCTTATCTTTAAACAGGATTCTAAGGTGGGGGGCGAGAGGGGCGGGAACCATAGAAACTAACGGTCTTGGGCAGGCAGGGTCTGGCATTTTAACTCCCTTAAACTATGCTTCATCTCTTTTGAACTATTAACCATGAACTACCCCTACGTCTCCTTTAAAGGAGGCAGATGAAGTCTGTTAAGTCACCGGAGTAGGGCTGAAAATACATCTGTGTCAAAGTAGGAATTTTAAAGTAATCAGAACTCTGCGAGTAAACTACTTTGGGCTGAAAAAAAAAAAAATTCTGCAGCCCTGGCATTAACATTTCACAACTTTCACAAATATTTTACGCAACTCTTCCCAGTTTCTTTTTGTGTTCAAATTATAGTTGGAAGGAATAAAGCAGCTTCCACCAAGGTGAGGTAAAACAGCCTATTAAGAATACCATATAAACTCTCCTATGGCAACTTCTATTTTGAATTTAAATAAGAAATCTGCAAACATTTGGATCTGAATTGCCCAAGTATCAGATATCTTAGCGAGTGGGAGGAAGGAAACAACCAGGCCCCTACCTGGCTCCTTCATTTAGGTACCATCTGGATGGGTGAGGACAGAAAACGGGATGGGGACTCCGAAGTTGGGGTGTTTGAGTTTTCATTGACAAAGGGGAGAGAATATATCAAAAAAGTCTTTATCAAGTCCCAGGAGACGATGAATAGAGCTACAAACAAGAAAGGCCGTGGACCGGAGGGTCCCACGCCAGTTTGGGGGAACGGGGAGGAGGGGCAAGAACTGGGCGTTCGGGTAGGGAGGAGGGAAAGAAACTGGCCGGACGCGGCGGGGAAAGAATAAAGGGTGGGGACTCGAGGCAGAGCCAGCCTTGGTCCCAGTGCCCAGCCCCGGGAAAGCCGGCTCCCGGCAGGAAGGAGCCGGAGGCAGCGGATGCTCCCGGGGGAGCCTGGGGGCGGTGGAGGCGTCCGCCGCCTCCTTACCTTCAGGCATCTCCCGGTCGCTGATGTGCTGCAGGTGGTGACCCTCGCCGGCCCCGAAATCCAACTCCACAGGCTCCACGGCAGCGGGCGCCGGTACTACCGCCACCGTGTCCCCGGCCACCGCCTCGTAGATCTCAGACTCGTAGTCCGGCTCCGCCGGCCGGGGGTGCCGGCCCAGCTTGGGGCTGGCATTGGGGGACACGCAACAGCTCAGCGTGGTCCCCATGGGGCGCCTCCGCTGTTCTGCGCCGCTGCCTGTCTGCGCCTTCGCTCGCCCCCGACTCCGCCGCGCCGAACAGCCGCCCCCTCCCCCAACAATGGCGCGGCCGGCACGGGCAGCCCCGGGCTACGCCGGGCTATGCCGGGGCTGCACCGCGCCAGCAGACGCGGCCTCGCCCGCTGCTCGCCCGCCCGCCCCGCCGCCCTGCCCCGGGCAGGGCTCCGGCCTCGGCCGCACCCCCGCTGCCGCGCCGCCGCCGCCTCCCGCGAGTTGACTTGTGTGCGAGGGCGGCGACCAGCCGGGCTTATTTAAAAGGGGTGGAGACCCAACAAGCGCTGAGAGTCACAGCCACTGCCGGGAGAGAGCGTGGTCAGAGCTCCTCCTCCTTCCGCCGCCGCCTCCTAACTGAAGGCTGGTCGCCCAGGCCGGCACTTGCCAACCGGAACGCATCCTGCGGTCACCTGGTTACGAGGAGCCAATCATGCCCAGATTTTCCTCCAGGCGCCCGCCTCAGAGCCCAGGCACGTGACTCACAATGCCCAGCCCCGCCCCGCAGCTGCCCCGCCCTCCCCACGGTGAGCACCGGACTCCCGGTTTTCATTCATCGCAGGCTGCCGGGAGCTTTCCGGTCCTGAGGGAAGCCCAGCGGGCATTAGTTGCTGGAAGTCATTCTCGTCAATGGGCTCTGTAGAAAGCCTCTGTTAGTAAGGTTCGGGTTCCAGTAGCAACTCAGTTTTTCCGAGCCTGTCAGCTTTCATTTGCTCACCGAACTTAGTTATACCCAAATTGTTGACTGTTTCTGTAACTAAATGCTCTTCTGTCTTCCAATGAATTTTAGTTTTTACCTGCAACTTGACCATAGATAGCAACCCCCCGGGCCCTGATCCTACTCTCAATAAAGATTGTGGCTGTGTTTCCTGAGTGAGACTCGAGGACACGTCACCTCTCCACTTCCTTGTCTAAAACGAGGGACCCAACTCGTCTCTCCAGCTCTGAAACGCTCAGGACTCACCAACTCCCTTTTCTCGCCTCCCTTCCGCGGCAGGACTTTTCAGATTTTCCTTCTTTTACTGACAACAATGCATAAAGCACGATTTTCTCGTACAAAATTGAGAACCACACGGTGAGGTACCACAGTCCTGATTCGATGAAGGTGGATAGTTAACATTTGGCAAGCACTGTGTGCCTGATACTGTTCCAACTGTGGTACACTCATTTAACCCTCCAAAACGGTCCCATTTTACATTTTACAGATTTTACAGGAGAAATTGAGACATAGAAGTTAAGTACCTCCCCAAGGTCACATGACCGCTCAGGGTGGGGCTGGGGCTAGGATCTGATATCAGGCAGCCTGGATTACCACAAACCCCTGAGCCTAATTATCAGAAAATGTAGGTAGCAGTCAAGCTTGGGGAAGGGGAATGACATTGTATATTAATATAGTTTTTAAAAGAAGAACAACTTGTTGATGTGGACTTTAAAATGCCTTCCTTCATTTAACATTAAGTCCCTTCTATGTGCCAGGCACTGTATGTATGAAACAGTCCCACCCCTGGGTGAGTTCAAGCACATGAGAAAACAAAGGCTTAGAGAGTTGAGTTGTCAGAAATCATACTGCTGGATAGTGCTTGAATTTGGGATACAAACTCAGACCTATCTGACCCCAAATTAGATGCTGGGGGAAAGAGTTTGAATTTTATCCTGCAAACATGAGAGCCATTGAACCACGTGAAGCTGAATAGTCATTATTGGATGTGTTTGCAGTGAGGTCACTTGCACAATAAGGAGGGATTGAAGGAAGCAACAGGACCAATTAAGAGACATTAAGTTCATCTAGGAGAAGAGTGAGTATTCAAACTAAAGGCAGCTGCAGTGACTGATGGGAAAGGAAAGAATTAGTGGTCATTTGGGAGATAGAGTAGGGAGTGCTTGGTGATTAGATGTGGAAAAAGAGTGAAAGTAGGAAGACAAAAGGGCTGTGAAGGCTCTGGTTTGGGGGACTGGGTAGACAGCAGTGCCTTTCTCCTAGACAGAAAATGCAGGAAGAGGAATAGGTGTGTGGAAGGAGATAGTTTTTTTGACTCTGAGAGGCACATTGAAATATAGCTCTCTGATTGAAAGTTGGATATAAACCTCTGTAGGCTAAGTCTATTTTCTAAGATCCTAACTTACGTTTTCAAAAATAACACATACTAAACCAAACCATTAAGAGTAATTGGGGAAATTTCCTTAAATTTACATGCTAAGAATATCACATTTTAAAGTGATACCTTTCATGGAGTAACTTTGAATCTATGGTTTTAGCAAATGAGGTGTTGTGTAAAATAAAGCTGTTAAATGAAAACAGCAGTTAAAACTATATTGTCATCAGAGCATATAGAAAGTAATTGAAGCCGTGGGTACAGAAGAGATTGCCTTGAGAAGTTGTATATAATAAGGGGGGCTGGGAAGGAAAGAGAGTTGGAAAATAGGGAGATTTAAGTGGCATCAGGTGAAGCCTGCAAAGGGGAGCAGTGGGTACTGGGCAAAGAGACCTGAGTATTAATGAGGAATGGCTGATCAGGAAAGTCTCATCAGAATGGAGATGACATCTGCCTATTATTTCTATAACAGCAGCACCTAGCACAGTGCCTGATCAATGGGCACCCAATACATAATACTCTAAGGAACAGTCATATGTTGCCAAGGGGCAGCAAATGCCATTAGCTCTGGCAACTCACCGATTGGGGATGTGTGTGAGCGAACTGGACGGCAGGCAATGGGGGAAGAAGTGAAGAAGGGGTGAGAAAGTGAAAACGGAAACTGAGGGCTTCTTTTCTCAAATATTTGGCTGAGAAGAGAGATGTGGTAGTATTAATAGTTAAAGGGAAATGTATGGTTAAGGAACCTTTTCTTTTTTCCAAGATGGGGGGGAAAAAGTGAGTATACTGTTATGTGAAAGGGTAACAGCCAATGGAAAAAAAATTTTTTTGAAGTTAGAGAAGAGAGAATTAATGGCATAAGGTCCCCAAGAAGGCAGAAGTAGATGCAGTCCAGAGCAGGGATAGATTAGCTTTGGGCAGATACAAAAGCAAGGAGGCAGAAAGGACCTGTGTGACTACGGAGACATTTCTGGTAGATGAGAGGTTTAGGGAGAGCTCTCTTTTTTTTTTTTTTGAGACAGAGTCTCACTCTTTTTGCCTGGGCTAGAGTGCCGTGGCATCATCCTAGCTCACAGCAACCTCAAACTC
>NW_012153063.1:2428796-2430490 GCF_000956105.1 Propithecus coquereli | reverse complement strand
AAAAAAAAAAAAATTTAACAGGAAGAAAAAGAAAAGGTCACTTCAAAAATCAGGGATGGAGGGATGATTAAATATATTTAATTTAATTCTGTTTAAAAGACTTAAGTTTGAGGACAAAAATAGGTGACATGTTAAAATGTGGGAGAGCATGGTGGAATTGGAAAGGATTCAACAAAATTCACTTTCAGTAACCAAGATCTAGTTAAATCCTCAGGACCTAGTGACTGCATTCTGTGAAAATAATAATATTGTCTGAAGTCTTAGGAAAGTCATTAGATACTATCTTAGATGATTCTTGTAGACGTGAGACAATGCCTATTTTAAGTCACAAAATAGTGCCTGCATTCAACAACAGACACACGAAAATAGATATACGTGACTTTGAAAGTTGAAAAATTTTAGACTTGCTAAGTAGCAAGATATTGGGAAGCATTGTTAAGAAAACAGATTTAAAAACATTTCGTTTGAAGGGAATACTGGAGAGCATTAAGAAAAAAAACAACAACATCCTATCCTTCTGTGACAGTGGCAGGTCTGGGAGAGCAAAGGTACGCAAATAGGAGTAATGTGATTCGAATTAAGCAGGAGTTTGATTCTGGGTGAGAAACTGAGACCTTGTTTATATGGGTTCAGAGTAAACTCATTCATTCATCCATTATTCAATAACCATTCAATACCTGAATCCTTAGCACATGCCACGCACTTTTTAAGAGCTGGGAATGTTGTTTTGACCAAGATAAACAAGATTCCTGTTCTTATGACTCACATCTTCTAGTAAGGGAGTCAACAGACATAACCCATCACCACCACCTTCACGGGATAGGATGGCTATTGGTCTGCAGCTATTGTATCTTCATTCCAGACAGGAGGGTAGAGGAAGGGAAGAAGGAAGATTTTTCAGAAGGTCCACATAGCACAGGGCTTACAAATCATTGGCTTAAAGCTTAGTTATTTGGCCCTACCTAGCTGCAAGAAAGGCTCAGAAAAACATAATCACATAGCTAGGGTGACTAATGAGGAAGGATCAGCTGGATATTCTAAGGCAACTAGCACTCTGTGCCACAGTCTGTAAGGAAAGATTAGGGAAGTTTCGGCTTAAAGCAAGAATAATCACAATAAAATTTCAAAGCCCTTTGTAAGCATATATGAAAAACACACAAGGAGTTTGTAATGATCTTATTTCAACCTACTGCTAGTACTTCCTCAGATCCCCTCCAAGTGGGAGTGGAAGAGCCTTAGTCTTCAGCTAAGAGGACAGAAAAAGTAGACACAACCACAAACTATAGAAAGAAACTTTATGTTAGATGCAAGAAAGTTTTATGGCAGTCGAGAGATCAGGGTTCTACTGTCTATCATGTGTGTGCTGTGACAAACTGGTTCCATCTTGGGGATGATACTAGCTATTTTAATAGAATAGGATTTGTGTGTAAGTTATATGTACTCTTTTTTCTGGGAAGAGAGTCTGTAGTTATCATCATATTCTCAAAAGCATCTGTTAACGAAAGTGTTTAAAATTACTGTTGTAACTGATTTGATGTGGAACAACTTGACGCCGGGCGCGGTGGCTCACGCCTGTAATCCTAGCTCTCTGGGAGGCCAAGGCGGGAGGATTGTTTGAGCTCAGGAGTTTGAAACCAGCCTGAGCAAGAGCGAGACCCCGTCTCTACTAAAATTAGAAAGAAATTAATCGGACA
>NW_012153063.1:2427332-2428641 GCF_000956105.1 Propithecus coquereli | reverse complement strand
AAAAAAAAAAAAAAAAAATCTTGGCCAGGCACAGTGGCTCATGCCTGTAATCTTAGCACTTTGGGAGGCCAACATGGGAGGATTGCTTGAGGCCAGGAGTTTGAGGTTGCAGTGAGCTATGAATATGCCACTGCACTGTAACCTGGGCAACAGAGTGAGACCCTCTCTCAAAAAAAAAAAGAAAAATTATAATCTGGATATGTGAATTTTTAAGTAAATTGGGCATTTGATGGTGCTGGTACTTATATTTTAGGAAACTGCCCAATTCCTCTTCTGTCTCTTTCCACTCCTATTCTCCTGCCTTCTCTCTTCTTGCAGTATGTGAATTTGTTTCTGCCAAGTGAGTCAGTTGAGATGAGAATGCTAATTTATTTGAAATGGTGCTCTGAAAAAAAAAATTAAAAGGGTGTCAGTTTGTTATATCACCAGGACAGATAATGCTCATTGGATAGGTCGGTTCAGGCCCCAAATGTCCACTGTTACTACAGTTCCAAACATCAGGGCATTGTATGGAACAAGTTCTAGGAAGGGCCTGCATTTTTAAGAAAGAGTAGGAGATTCCTTTTCCCTTCCTGGGCCCTTTACTATTCTCCATCTTATAATGATTTACTTGCTTCCAGTTCCATTTGTCTAGGTGCTGTAGGAATCTAAAATCTTTCTCAATGCACTGCTAGTACTTCTTCAGATCCCCTCCAAGTGGGAGTGGAAGAGCTTTAGTCTTCAGAAGTGCCCGGTTCAGTCTCCTGGTTTTCTGAAGCAGATGCCTGCTCTACTCCCAGCTCCAATGACTAGAGCAGCATGTGGTCTGCACTTAACTAGTTTCATAAGAGAGCTGCCCTCTACACTAGCCCAGAAAATAAACTCACTGCAGAATTCACCTTGGAATAAGACAGGTATAAATAAATATGCTAAATGCTTGCAAGTGTCCCCCTCCCCCCCACCAAACATACCAATGCTCCTTTCCCCAGCATTTACATGTTTGTTTGTTTTCACTTGTTTCATTTGTGTGATATCTTAGTACTTTTAAGATGGGTCAACTTCTCTCTTAAAAGGGAATTCTTGGCCAAGTTGCCTTACTGACATTAGAACCGTTTTTCTTGCAATGAGTTAACATATTCCCTCCAGTTTCTTCTAATAGCCTTTTTGACAGCTACTTTTTCAAATCAAGCAGACATCAGAAAGGCAACACTGGAGGAGGAGGAGGAGGAATTGTATTAAACTTGACAGCAGGGAAAAGTTTGAAGAAGTCTTTCGAACCAGCTTTGTACCCTGGAAATAAAGCTCATAGATTTTAGGACATGATCTTTTT
>NW_012153063.1:2422253-2425275 GCF_000956105.1 Propithecus coquereli | reverse complement strand
GGAAATTTCCTAAGATTTACACACCAAGAACATCACGTTTTTCTAGTGATCACTTTGATAAAGCAACTTAGAATCTATGGTTTCAGCAAATGAGTCGTGTAAAATGAAACCCGTTACATAAAACAGGATTTTACATGTGATCATCATTGCTACTTTTAACTAGCAAATACCACGTGAAGATGTACTTTGAATTGCTTTACAAGCGTAAACTAACACCCATAAAAATCTCTGGATCTGGTAATAATAAAGTCCCTTAGGAAGCCCTCCATTGAGACCAAAGACCTGGCCTAACCTCCATCATGTAAGGAAGTAGGTGGAATCAATAGGCTGTTTGCTATTGCCTGTTTTTGCAGAGAGGTTTGCCAAGGTCTGTGTGTCCTTCCCCAGAAGTATCAGGGGAGGAGTTTGCAGCATCTGCAAACTCTGCCTGGTGCTCTTTTGGGTAGGAATCATGCTTTGCTGGCATTTTATGTTTTTATAAAAGAATAGGGGGAAAACTGCCCCTCAGAGTCCTCGATGAGGTAAGAGAGCCATGATTACGTAGCAGTTGTGATTAGGTGTCTGTACAGGGGAAAGGAATAAACAGGGTCAGAAAAATGCACATTCCCTACAGGAATCCTAACGGGGCTTTGACTGAAGGCCAAACAATCACAGACTGAGCAATGCCGCTTCTGAGGCTCAGGATAATTTGGATAATTAATTGTAATTAAGAAGTAATTAATAATGATTTAGATAATTGATGGTCAGCTACCTTCAGGCTGTGGGCTGGAAGTAGTGCTTTGCTGAGCCATAATGGTGCCTGAGGCAAAGGAAAAATAAGTAATACTTATCCTGTCTTTATTAAAATCATTGATATCTTGTTCATTATAGATTTTTACATAACTTTTATATTTTAAAATACTGTGTCAACCTATAACTTATTGTGATTACTGAGTATTTTGGGTGCCCCTTAAATTTGGTGCCTATCTCAAGCGCCCCACTAGCCTACCCAATCCAGGCCCTGTGCCCAGAAGCAATGTGAGGGGTATCTGGATATTGCGTGGCCTGCCCTTGAAAGGAACTAAAGGGAGAACCAAACCCAGGACTAGTTTCTGACACTTGGTGTCTTGACATCTTCAAATCATTGAGATCAAAAGAATCAAATTCAAGCCTGGGCCAGAGACTGGAGGATCCACAGTGTCCTGTGGGTACCATTATTGCCCCATTTTACAGATGAAAACCAGGACTCAGTGTGAGTGGCAGACATGCCTTAGAAGATGAATCCAGAAAGTAGCAAGCGAGGACTTGAACCCAGACTGGACGGATTCCACAGGCCATGTCCCAGCTGCTGGGCTCCAACAGATTGCCCCCAAGCTGTGTTTCTACCACGCCCTGTTGAAAAAGAAAAATAATGTCTTTTTCTTTCTTAACCTTGTTAAATTAAAAATTATGACAAAATATCTTCTACCAACTGTTAATAACTTTTATTGTCTTTTTCCTCTTACAGGATAATACATATTCACTGTAGTGAAATTAGAAAATATACATAAAACGAGAGAAAAAGAAATCAAAATCCCATCCCAAGGGCTCAAGAGCTACCTACTATTAGCATTTTTTGCATATTTCTCTAAGCTTTATTTTAAGAAAGATAAATTACATGCATATGATATTAAAATGAAACTATGCTACCCATGAAGTTTTTGTAATTTGCTTTCTTCACTTAACACTATACCTTGAACATCTTTCTCTGTCATTGCTTTTTTGTGGAGTAATTTGTAATGGCTTCATAATATGCATCCATCCATTCATGAATATTTATGTATCTCCAGGCAGGGAGCTAGGCACTGGAGATACAGCAGTGAACAAAAAAGAATTTGGCCCTCTGGGGTTGACATTTAAGTAGAAGGAGACCTTCAAAAAAACCTACATAAATAAATGTGTTCGTTTAATTGGCGCACTATTTTATGAGGAATGGTCGGGGAGTCTTCTCCAATGAGGGGCTGTTGTGAGCTGAATTGTGTCCCTCCAAAAAAAAATTCATATGTCAAAGTCCTAACTGCCAGTATTTACAGAGGTAATAAAATTAAAATTCGATTATTAGGGCAGGCCTGATGACTCACTACGAGGAGTGTCCTCATAAAAAGAGAAAATGTGGACACAAACACACAGAGGGAGGGTCACGTGAAGACACGGAGAGAAGATGGCCATCTACAAGCCCAGGAGAGAGGCCTGGAGCAGGTCCTTCCCTCACAGCCATCAGAGGAATCCAGTCCTGCTGGCACCGTGATCTTGGACTTCCAGTCTGCAGAACTGTGAGAAAATAAATTTCTGTTAAGTCACGCAGTCTGTGGTCCTCTGTTATGGTAGCCCAAGCAGATCAATAGCGGGGGTAGAAAGAGGTCCGGATGAAGTGGGAAGATGCAAGCACTGAGAGCAGAGCCTGGGAGTTTGCCTTAGAGGAAAGCCCAGGGGCGGAGGGTGCCTGGGAGGGTGGCTGAGAGGAGAATGGAAGAAGATGGGGCCAGAAGAGGCAGCAGGGGACCACTGGGTCCTAACGTGCCCACAGGCCCTGGGAAGGACTTGAGTGTATGTTCTGGGGAGATGGGAAGCACTGGAGAGTCGCTGGAGCCTACGTATTTTACAGGGGGTCCTTGGCTCCTGTGTGAAGCCTGGACTAGATGTATCAAAAATTTCCTAACCCTCTTATGAATCGATCAAATGATTTAGTAGTGCAGCTTAAAGGTCTGGGGCGAGAGGCAGGGGAGGGGCTTCTGAGGCACTGACCCCAAGTCCTAAGCCCTCTTCGTAAGATCACCATCCCACTTTACTGTTAAACCAGCCTCAGACGTTCCCATGGGTCCTGTCCACAGGGTCACTCAGTGGGACCTCTCTTGCCCCACGTCAAGGCCAGCTGATTGCTATCTCTGTCCCTCCCTTCACCTGCTCCCTCTCCCTGTGCCTCGCACCCAGGCTCCCATCCTCAAGCCTGTCAAGCTCACTGGCACCCGCTGCCATCTGCAGGGATGCCACTGCTCACCCGCCC
>NW_012153063.1:2411094-2421523 GCF_000956105.1 Propithecus coquereli | reverse complement strand
AAAAAAAAAAAAAAAAAAAAATACACACTTGTCCTTCTTTAGGCTGCTTTTAACTGTTATTCATTGAAAACAAGGGATCAAACTCAGGGCATGAGAATTGGGAAAAAGAAAAAAACAAAGAATGCCATCGGGAAGTGTGCCAGCTTGGCCCAGGCTGTTGGGCTGGTCGCTCACTTAACCACAGAAGAAAGCTGGCCTTAGAAAGACAGGCAGTGGCACCTGTATAAATAAGCCGGACCTTCCGCAGTGCAAACGCCCCGGGACTGAGAAGGCCCATCAGGGGGCCACCGGCAAGGGCCTTCCTGTCACAAAGAGCCTCGGTGCCCCCAGTTTACACCCACAGTTACAGAGAAGCACTGGCAGGCTTAAAGAAAGAAGACAGCATCAGCTGTCACTTTAGCTCCGTGTCTCATTACTGGGCCTCATCTCTCATGAACCAGGAACCGATATTTTTAATAAATCCCCTACTAACTCCCGTCATCACCTCAGGAATGGCATAATTACGTTGAACTGAATGTGTGTGTGCATGTGTGTGCTGGAATTGTTTACTCGTTAAACATCGACATTTAAAATATACCACAAATCTTGTAACCCTATTTTGGCATATCTTTTTCTTCTTCTTGTTTAATATGGAAATGGCCTGTGCCTCCCTTGACCTCTGAAAGGGCCTATGAAAACCTGAAACCGAGGCAAGGTGACAAGGTCTGGTCATTCAGCACGAAGGGCCTCCTCATGTTACTTCTCTACTTAGAAAAAGAGAACGTTGGTGCAGAAGACCAGAGCCACACATATTCTTCCCAGGCCTGTCGCTTTCCGAATTCTTAAATTTTTAGTTTAACTTAGCCATCAGGGAATTTCCGAGACTAGAAATATCTAGACAAAACTCAAACAAAATCTCAAGTGTGAGCCCACATCCTCCAGGTTGGGTGAGAACTGAACATGCTTCTGGGCCGAAGCAAGTGGGGGAACTAATCTTCCCCACACAGTCATCTCAAGACCAGACGGAGGGTGAGTAAAAGGTTACACAGGTCTTGCTGCAGAGTTTACCAGATTCTTCTGCTTATTTTTTTGAGCAATCCTGTCCTGCCTTGCTAAGAATGTTTGCAAAACTATAGTCTTTCTAACTTCGACTGCTAACTAGAAACTAACATGCGCTTATGTTCAGTCTAGAAATGACAGCAGAAAACTTTTTAGCAACACTTGTTCTCTGTAATAACGCTATCATCTTGAATTTGAGGGGTCATGACACTGTCTGTATGTAGTTTTAAATTCCCCAGTGATGCCAAATATATTTGTGTCAACAGATACTGTTCCAAAATACTAGAGTTCAATTTAGCTGAATACCAAGGGACTGGCTCAAATTACTTTGAGGGAAATAAATATATCTTTAATTAACTCATGTGACAAGACT
Source organism: Propithecus coquereli (assembly GCF_000956105.1). Taxonomy (NCBI): domain Eukaryota; kingdom Metazoa; phylum Chordata; class Mammalia; order Primates; family Indriidae; genus Propithecus; species Propithecus coquereli. The sequence continues at coordinate 2,420,112 of NW_012153063.1, read as the reverse complement.
TTGAAAACTCAGAAAATCTGTATGACAAAGAGTTAGAAAGTAGTGAAGTAAGAAATTTCCAGAAAGGCTAATACATTTTGTGTTTTTTTAAATTATATTATTGGATCCCTTTTCGATTTATACTTTTTATCAGCCAGATGTGAAAATGCTGTTTTCACCAACTCATGATAGCATCTAATTAATTACTAACACTCAGTTATTGTTGTCAGAAATATAGAAACCTGTCTTACACTGTAGAACTAGTCAGTATAGTGAAATACTAATAATCATAGTAATGATAAGCAACAAAGTCATATCTAACTTTAAGGACTTAGTATGACCTGGGAGCTTTGCTAAGTACTTTTATGTGTTGTCTTATATAAACCTCCCAAAAACCCTGGGAGACAGGTGAAATAATTTGCTAATTCATACCCTAGTGATCATAATGGCTAAGATATTTGAGAACTTACTGTGTGCCAGGTGCTGTTCTTAGTGCTGTACGTGTATTAACTCATTCGTTCCCCATAACTCACAAAAGGCAGGGCTCTCATTGTTCCCATTTTAGAGATAAGAAAATTGAAGCACGAAGTTGAAGGGACCTGCCCAAGGTCACATAGCTGTAAGTGACAGAGCCAAAGCACTCGGACTCGGGCAGTCTGGCTCCAAGCTCAATCTCTCCCTTGCTAAATGGCTGCTCAATACTAGCTTCATTTTCTCTGAGACTTTCATGGGCCAGGCATTGTCTCAAAGGACTTTCATGTGTTCATTAAATTATTTCTCCAAGAGGAGCTCATTGTTTTCCCCATTTTTCAGATGAGGCAAGTAAAGTAGAGGCCACAGTTTAGAGGTGGAATTCAAAACCCAGTCTTGCCTGGTTCCCAAGCTCATACTCTTTCACTTTATTGCGCAGGAAAAGTTGGTGTGGCTTCTAGAGGTGCACAGTGACTCCAAGGGAAAAGTGTGTGCACACTGAGGAGCCAATGAATCAGGTCGTGAAATAGAGAAAACACCTGCAAACACAGTGTGTCACATATTAGACACAGACGTGGGAGTGGAGAACCAGATGGCACCCTTTGTTCGTCTCCTCACCCCTTCCCAAGTGCTGGCTCCAGAAAGAGAGATCAAGGAAGGGCAGGTGAAGCTACCGTCTTCAGCAAAGCAGCCCTGGGAGGCATCCATCCGTCATCTTGGTTGTAGCAAATCTAACTCTATTGGGCTTGCTCAGGCTGGAAGACACAGGGTCAGAATCTGTCCTCATGGTTTCTTACACTTCTTAGTTGTTTGTTTCAGCCAATGCTTTGAAAAGGCTCGAGTGACAGGTGAGCAGTGCAAGCACAAAGAGAAAATAGTCTTGCAAAGTGAAAACCAGCTTGTAGTTTTTCCTGTTATTCATTTCGAGTTTCCTCTTCCTCACCATTGAGCATTGTTTAAGGAATTATTTAGGTACTAAATTGCAGTCATTTCTGTTTTCTTCAGTTTCTTCCATTTCTATTCAATTACTTTTCGGCATGCATTTAAAACCTCGGCTTTTGACAGCAACCTTTCAAAAATTTGGAGATAGTGTCAGCCCAGCCTGGAGCACTGTACAAAAGATGTTTCCCCTCTAAAAAGGTGTTTCACTTTTCTGACCTGTGTACACGATTGTTACTTTTCTTTGTTTCCTCAGAAATGAATCTCTTCATACAATAAACTATTGTCATTTCTTCTTCCTGAAGTCATCTCAGTCTGTGGCATTATTGAATTGCAATACTTGAGTCCTCAACCAGGGCTTGTTGTCCCTGCTGCCGCCGGGGATTCCTCAGTACACAAACACACAACCTTCCGCGGCGGCCCTCGAGTGAGAGCTGTGTGCTAGAAGAACTGAGCACTGCAGCAGAGATTGCAGTAACAGAAACTGTTGTCCTTTGACTTATCCCACCATCTCTATCTACAACCCTTCGCCTTATTTCTAGGTTTTAGCACTATGACTTTTAAATTACTTTCCCTGCTATTGTAGAATCTGAACAGACAACGAGAACTAGTACATCTAATTCTGTGAACACGACAGAAATCAGTTGTTAGCTTATTTGAAATAGGCTCAATTTAATTTGTTTAAATTTTTGTTTTCCAGAAAATTATTGCTGTGGGGTAAATTTGGTTTATTTGATCACCCGGTTAGTGTTGTTCCTCTTAGTTGAAAAACATAAAGAAGAGCTGGAGTTTGTAAATATGGATCTGGTAGGTATATGTCTTGGTTGGTGAGCTAACACAATAGCTACAAAATGTTGAATGTAGCTACAAAAGTTGCTATCAAATCCAGAATTATAATGGGAAGAAAGTCTGGGAAGGCGGTAATTTGACTCACCTTTCTGGTTTAGTGCAGACATATTCTAAATATCAAATTAAATAAACCAACATGCTTATGACCTTTGCACCTAACCAGTACTTGCTTTGCAAATTTTTTAAGTGTCCAGCAAAAGTTCTATTTGTAGTTTTCTCTTTGCTGGCTTAGATGCTATAAATTGAACACAGAAGGTAGCTGAATTCCCTAATGCATTCTCTGTTCTACGTTTTCATTTTTTGTACACACACACTCGCCAAATTTTCTGTGTGATGACTTTGACAATCAAAGAAAAAAAACCCCACAATACAGGGGTACTAAATTGTATTTCAGTGTAAATTCAGCTCCATATGGAAACATTGCACAGAAAAAGGAAACAGAAGTGAATATGCTAAAATATTAATAGTGTTTCTGGTAGTGAGACTATTGATTTTTTGTTTCTTTTCCATATTTCAAAATTTGTCTCGAATAATAAAGATGTATTATTTTGATAATTAGAAAAAAGTCAAAAACTAGAAAAACATTTCTCCAGGAAAAAATTGATTCATGTAGCAGCTCAAAATCAATGCAACATTTATGTTTCTGATTTAAACTAAGCCCATCAGGCAGCTCTGAATATAATCCAATGAGAGTCACATAATCCATAATCCCTGCAGGTAATTTATTCCAAAGTATAACCAATCAAAAATTTTCAAGCTTACTTTCAGTTCTCCAGTTTCAATTTGAATCCACTGTGAATTACTGACTATGTAGGAATATGTACACTTATGTTATATTCTAACATCTCTTTCTTTTACTAAACAGCATATTCCTTTAATCTTTTCCTCCTTGTGTTTTCTTATTTCATTGTCACTTTATTTTATTTTATTGCTTATTACCTCAAATTCTTGGGTTGCTAATCCTCCCGTTTGTTTCCTGACTGCGTTGGTGGATCATTTCCTCACATGGCCTGTAGTTTTTAATTGCGAGCACACAGTGGGTTTCGCCCCTTTTGGACCCATTTCTGTACTAATTTCTGGGCTTAGGATACTCATACTGTGTGGGCAGCATAAATTCAGATCTTAGACTTTTGCATGGAGTTTTAATTTCTCAAAGGAGACTCCTTCTCACTCACAAAGTACCCAGGGCACAAGCTTCCTTTAGGCCACAGGTTTGGTGTGTCTAGTGCTCTTTTCACAAAGGGACCAGCCCTGCTGGGCTTTGCTTTTAGGCAGAAGTCTTGGTTCCAGCTGCCTACCTCAGCAGGGAGCCTTCAGTCATGGCCTTCATCCTTATATGATGCTAAAATGCCAGTCCATGCCACTAGGACCTATGTCTGGGTATGGCGCCCCACGGACTTCTTTGCTCTGGTTTTGAGTTCTATCTTCCGTTCTGGTGCCTAGATATTTCTTTTTGAAGGAAGAGTTCTGTGGAACTTTGGAGTGGGAAGAGTTACCTCAGCTGGATTTCAAGTCCTCAAGAAGTTTTCTAGACAAGAGAGTCTCAGGCTATAGTAGCACACCTAGTGTGTTGCTACCCATTTTGAGGATAGCCACAAGAGATTAGTCATTAACAACAGTTAGAGTATCTAAATTTTCTAATTTTTTACCTTTTAAAATATATGCAAGGCCCTTCCTGTATGATAACGTGATCTTCACTTCCTTGAATTCTTTAATGGGTAGAAATTATTTAATAATGTCATCTTTCATGTATGTTGAGGTGGGCAAAAAGCTAAGGAGTCCCTCTGGGCTGCATTCATGACCTTTGTAGGTGCTGTCTGAAGACAGAGTCAACCTCAAACCATTATCACATTAATTCTTAAAACTAAATGCTGTGCTTCCTAATGACAAGCAAAAAGTGAGATTTATTTTCTTCTGCATCTTTCACAAGACTCTTCTTATCAGTAATTCCAAAGTGCAGTTTCATCCAAATGAAACATAGTTTGTGAAGTGTGTGTTATAATTGCCCAGTTGTCATAACAGGAAAAGGAATTGGGCTTCTTCCCTCATCACAAGATCTGTCCTGAGCCTATGAAAGAGCCTGATAAAGGAAAAATGACCCCTACCTTCACGGGACATCCCTAAGCGTGTGCTGCTTCTGCCAGTGGCTGCTCTTGCTACTGAGATCTTTGGCATTTGTACCTATTTTGTCCTTATTGGTGGTGAAAAAATTTAAGGGGGGCTGGATACAATTGATTGGTAGGTTCTAATTTTTATCTATATCACTCAAATGAGTTTTCTTCAATTTCAAGACACCTCAAAGAGAGTAATGGTAAGAATTACATATACTTTTAAACATAAAATTTGATCCTTGCTATGTAGGACATCGTCAAGATTTTTGTAAACTCTTGTCACCTCATTGACTTTAAGAAAGTCCTTTGATGAAAGGAGACAGAGTTATTGGTCCATTCATTTCACTGCAGAGGCTACCAGGTGCTGAAACCAGGCCCAGAGGCCCTCACACGCCACAGAACCCACAGCTGGTCCACGTGGTGAACTTAGGCATCTAGGTTACCAGGGATCCAAACTTCCTTGACTCAAGTTTTCCTTTTGAGCCACAATCTTGAGTCAGTGGTTCTCTGTAAACTCGATGGGTCTAAGCTTTCATTCTGATTCCTCCATATCTCAGCTCCACCCCTACCGAAATTCTCACACATACCACACTGCCTTACCACCATAAATCTTCCCCCGTTGTTTCAAAAACAAGGCAACACAGGCTTTCACTTTTGCCAACTGTGCATTTATCACTCTGGCTTGTGTTGACCATTGGCCATACTCTCGTAAGTCATAACAGATGAGCCAGTGTGAGTCATGCAGGAACGGGAGGTCTGACTGTGACAGATCTTTGGAAAGACAAACATTACTTCATACCTCACTTGTGATGGGAAAATAATCTGACATGCAAAAGGCATCTGAATTTATTAGGCTGATGTAGCTATAATGTAACTACTAATATATGGGCTTTTTCTCACAGTCTGATAACAGCTTTATGGCGTGTTAGTCCTTGTCATTTATTGCTTCCTGGTACTATAAACACTGAAAAGAGCATGTTATGCCTTGACTGGTTGACTTCAGTTTGTGATTTATTTGACCAGAAATGTGCCCTCTAACCATGGCACTTGAGTTTATGGTCACAGTTGGCTTGACAGTAAATTAATAAACATAATTAGAGAGCTCTTAGGAAATTGAGCTACTTCCCTAAATTAGAGTTTCTAATTTAGTTATTTATTTTAGGCCAAAACTCTGCTTAAGTTTTGATTTTTCCCCTGTAACTTTACAAAAGTTAGACAGATAAGTAAAAGGGCTAACCAGGTCACTCATTAAGAGGCCATGAAGTCTCTTCATATTACTTCAGCCCTGAACAGAAGGATCTGTCCAGGGTCACACTTAGGTGTGTGAGAATTAGGAGGCGGCAGGCAACAAGTCTACGGTACAAAGATGAAACACCTACGTCGGCAACAGAAAATGGGCAGCAGGGAGAGAGGCCTGGTGCTCTGCTCTGCCCCAGGCCTGAGCACAGAGACAGCAGAGCAGCATCCACCCAAAGAGAACACAGGAGAAACAGGTCTTCAAGGTAGTGGCTGAGGGGGATTGGCATATAATGCTGGTAGGGGTGGTCTGGGATAGACTAAAGAGGAGAGCCATCGAACTTGGCAGAAAAAATAACTCTGCGTGGGATTACTGATTTAGCACCTGGTAGTACTGAACCTATGAGTGGTACCTATAGTACCTACCAGGTATGTTGCATCTGTTTTTAAATCCCACCACTTTTTTTTTTTTTTTTTTTAATCAAAAGGATTGGTTGAGGCCAGCACAATAGCTGCTGTGAGAAAAGGTGGGACATTTGGAGTTTGGCACTTATAGGCCCTTATTTGGGAACCTCATTAAAAAATCCTGAGTAGACACAATGTGGAGAGATGAAAGGCATTAACAAAGACAAAAGCTAACAAAATAATGATGAGGAGATAACAAGACAAAACATTGAACACCCCTCACTAGCATTTCTCCTAGCACTGGAAACTTTTTTTATCTCACTATCCCAGGGCAATCCTCAAAAACATAACTTAGTTACCATTTAATGGCTGATAAAGAGCTATCAATTGCCCATACAGGCCCCTTCTTTACATAAAAACCATTCTATTATAGGGAAAATATAAACCACACTTAAAGCCATAGACTTCTGCCTCTTTGTTTTCTTTCCATTCTTTCCTTCCCTTCTCTTCTGTTCCTGAACAATTCATTCCTATAGCCATTCGGCGGGGCAAAGCAAGGCATGTGTCTGGAGTGGTCAGGTGGAGTGTGGGGAGCCGTCGTGGCCTCCTGTGGGCTACACAGTCTGAGCAGAGTAGAAGGGGTACCCCTCTGAGGGGCAGCCTGGTGCAAGGGTCAGAGCCCCAGTGAAGAGGGCATCCTCAGGGAGAGGTGGCTTGGTGTGGTGGGGGTGGGTGTCCTAGCCCAAGTAGGGTGAGGAAGATTACTAGATCTAGAAAAAAAAAAGCCCCCCACCCCAAATAAAATTGAAATGCAGAAAAAAAAAGAAAAACTTTGGAAGAAAAAAAACGCCCAAAACCTAAAAGCAAGAAGGGAAAGCCAAAAACTTTTTAAGAAAAAAAAGGCCCCAAACCTAACTGCAAGAAGGGAACGCCAACCGAAAATCAAAGTTAAACGGGCAACCTGGAAAATGGCCTCCAACCCCAAAAAGAAGGCAACCAACCCGAAGGGGAACCGGGGCAAGGGGGTGGAACCCAACGGAAGGTGAGGAGAGCCCCGTGAGGAAGCCAGGAGGCAGCCTGATGCAGGAGGCAGAGCTGGAGCAGAAGAGGGGAAGAGCTCTGGCTCAGGAGGTAGGGTGGAGGAGGAGGTGTAAGACTCCCAGGGCTGCCCTGACAAATAACCACAGAGCAACAGAAGTGTATTCTCTCACAGTTCCGGGGGGCAGAAGTCTGCAATCAATGTGTCTGCAGGGCTGTGCTACCTCCAAAGGCTCTTGGTGGGGAGGGGAAACATTTCCTTGCATCTTCCAACTTCGGGTGGTTCCAGATGTCCCTGGGCTTACGGCAGCGCAACTCCAGCCTCAGGTCCTCGGTCTTCACATGACCTTCTCTTCTTCTCTCCATGTGTCTCTTATAAGGACACTTGTCATTGGATTTCAGGCTCACCCAGATAATCCACAATGATCTCTTCTTGTGATCCTTAACTACATTGGCAAAGCCCCTTTTTTCCAGGTAAGGTCACACTCACAGGTTCCAGGGGTAAGGGTGTGGACGTATCTTTTGGAGGCCACCATTCAACCCACTACAATTACAAATAGGAAATCAATCAAATAAAAAAATATTTTAAAGATAATGGAAGCCTGGTTTCTCCTATTGAAGATCAATATGGAAAGGCATTGGATTGAAATTAGGTGTATCAGTGTGAACTCATGGTTTTCAACATATATAGATAAGTACAGAAATAATGTGTGTGTGTTGTCTACTGGCTAGCAACATCCAAATAGCAATGAACACATCCAGCACCCAGATCTTGGCTTCTAAATACCATTTCCTACTAAAAGGAATCAGGCTTCCTTGAAGAAATGGCTGATTCCAGGGCTGGTACAAGGAAAGTTCAAGGCAAACCCAGAATATTTTGCTATCCCATAAAACAAAGAGGTATTCAAAGAATAAAGGGGACGTGTTAAAAGGACACAAAAACCAGCTTGAATAGGCTCCCCCTTGCCAAAGGGGGGACATTTTGAACATCAACATAAATGATTATAACAATGGATTGCAATGGAATGAAGAAAATGAGGATCTATGAGTCCACACACATCCAAATGAATGAATTGAAAGTTTAATGAGAAATGGGATAGTTTCATAGTTTCAAAGCATCTCCCCACAAAACATTTAATTACAAAGAGGGAAATAGTGATTTTATAGAGGAGAAGGCTGACAGATACCACCTTAATCAAATGACCAAAGCTAACATCAGCAACGGGACAAATTTAAGTCAAGCACCACCTCATGGTAGGAAGCCATGAGAAGAACTCAGCATGAATTCTGTGTTTTTCTTGCCAAAGATTCATAATAAATTTAAATATGATCATGAGGAAACATCCATTAAACCCCAAACAAGGGCTATTCTACAAAATAAAGGTCCTGCCATCTTCAAATGTGTCAAAACTGTGAGGTCAAGAAAAGACTAAACAACTGTTCCCCTATGTAGGAGACTTAGGAGATCCACCACTAAATGCAACACCCAATTCTGAACTGGATTCTTTTACCATAAAAGAATTACTGGGACAATTGGCCAAATTTCAATGAGGACTGAGTATTATTAGTTAGTACTAATGTATCAGTGTTAACTTCTGGATTTTGGTTGTCACACTATGGTTATGTAGGAGAGTATCCTTCTTTGTAGGAAAACACACAGAGAAATATTTGAGGGTGATGTGGCATTAGCCAACAACCCACTCTCAAACGGTGAAGGAAAGTAAAATTCTTTGAACTATACTTTTAGCTTTTCAGTAATTGTTTCCAAATTTAAATCTGTGATTATTTCAAAATTTTAAAAATGAAAAAGTACAGTCAGAAAGGATAAGATTTATGTCCATTATAGCATTATTTACAATATCAGAAAACTAAAAACAACAAAAATGTGTAACAATTTATATGGTTAAAGATCTTCACCTGATGAAAGGTACATTATTTAATAACATGAAATAAACCTTACCAAAAAAAGAAAAAGCAAGACACTATTAAA
>NW_012153063.1:2408668-2410314 GCF_000956105.1 Propithecus coquereli | reverse complement strand
GGGGAAACCAGGGCAGGAAGGTCCCACACTCTCTTTTTTGTCCTTTTCTCTCTGGCATTTAGTCCCTCACTTCTCTTTTGCCCCACCTCTGCACCAAGGCCCTTGCCCTAATCACGGTCCACCTTCTCAGGGTAAGGAGGAAAGTGAAATCACCATAGGGCTGGAGTGTCATCCTTGTCTTTGGTATTGTTTTCTGAGCAGCCACTGTGTCCTCAGGCATTGTCATGGAGCTGTGGGGATTCCCGCCCCACTAGGCGATTATTCCTGGGAAACAAGTCCCTATCCGGTTCACACAGTCATGGTCTCCCTGGTAGGAACGCAGTCTGGCGGTCAGGTAGAACTGGTTAGAACTTTGCTTTGCAGCTTCCTAAAGGAAGGTCCTGGGCAATTTCACAATCTCTCTACGATTCAGTTTCCTCCTTGGTAAACTGGTTGTAAGAGCAGTTCCAGCTTTATAAGGATATTGGGAACATTTTGGGAAGGATGCATGTGAGGTGTTTTACATTAATCCTTTCTTGTTGCTTCTCTTCGATATTAGTTTCTTATGGCTATTGTTGTAGCAAATTACCACAAATTTAGTGGCTTAAAACAATGCAACTTTGTCATCTTGCATTTCTAAGATTAGAAGTCTGACATAGGTCTCACTGGGCGTGGGGCTACAAATCAAGGTACCTGCAGGTCCACGTTCCTTCTGGAGGCGCTGATGGAGAACCCATTTCCGTGCCTTTTTCAGCTTCCAGAGGCTGCCTTCCTTTGTTGGCCATCCATGGACACTAAGACACGAACACAGATAACCTCACAAGAACTATTTCAGGCATCCCCTCTGACTCACCACTGGCAATAGATTGGGCCTTAGACCAAGAAAAATTAAACCCAAGATTAAAAAAAAAAAAAGTCCTTTCAACTTACTGGGCAACCAACCAAAACTACAGACTTTTCAGGTTTTGGATAACATTGCAAAGACTCTTTAATGATTATAAACTTGCTCTTGTGGCAATATAAAACTTTTTCTATGTTTATAAAGTGCTGTTTCTATGCCTGTATTTTAAAGTTGGGTATAGATGTGGATTTTTCCTTGTGTTCAATTGTGGAGAATAAATATGTAACTTTCTCCCCCTCCCTTTGGGGGAAAAAAAATCAGGAAGGAACCAAAATACAAGGCTTTTCCTCCCATTTTACATTCAAACTTGTCTTACAGGAAATGAATAAATAGTGATTCTCAAATGTAACATTGTACTTCTGTGTGCTGTAGCACAAAAAGAGCTTTACAGGAATTTCGTGTGTTCCGGAAGTTGAGGTTTTTAAGGACAAATTTGGAACTTGGATTTTCATCTCCTGCAGAATAAATGCCAGACCCCTTAGCCCAGCATTCGAGATCTGCAGAATCTCATCGGGGCTCATGTCCACCTTTGTCTGTACCCATGCTTGCTCCATGTACCCCGCAAGTCCCGTGAACCACTGAAGATTTTTATTTCCGTACCTTTTTTTTGTTGCCTCCTTGTAATGCCCTTCTATCTTTTCTCTCCCCTCCCCATCCTGCTGTTAAAAAGCCCCATCTTTCAAGACACATCTTCGAAGAAAACGCAGACAGCATCCCACTCACCACTCTCGAAGTTAGAATTCCCCCTTCTTTCCTGAGTTTTCAT
>NW_012153063.1:2401002-2406968 GCF_000956105.1 Propithecus coquereli | reverse complement strand
TTTCTGCTTCTAAACTGAAGCCCTGGCTGCTGTGTGGACACAAAAGCAATATTGTCAGATAGGAAGGAATCAGCATGGAGGGAAAGGGGAAGAGGAAGTAAATGAAAGACTAAAACTCTTTCCACTCAAAATGAGCCTCCTGCAAAGTAAAATTTCAAAAGCAATTAAAATATTCTACATAAGAAAGAGTATGAACTCCACCTCCCTGAGTTGGAACATAAATTCATGCTAGATAAAATTAATTTTTTGGAACTGTTTGATAAGGAACTGAAAATAAATGGGCTTATGATACTCACAGAGACAACCAAAAACATCCCCTCCATTAGAAAAGAACAAGAAAGTATGAAGCAAAAAAAAAAAAAAAAATTAACTATGCAATAACGAACAGGTGGATCTGAAAGAGAAACAAATAGAAATTTTAAAATAGACATTAAAAAATCAATTGAAAGAATGAACTTTAGGCTGGATATCTTCAAAGAGGAGATTATTGAATTGGAATGGAGGAATTCACACCAATTCATTAGCCAAAGATAAGAGAAACTTAAGAGAACAATTAAGGAGTATGGAGGTTAGACCGTGAGGATTCCAAAAGAAGAAAATGAAGGGAAAGTTGAATCCTTATGTCAAAAGAGTATTACATATAGGAAAAAAGAAGTTAAAAAAATCAAATCATTACAGCATGGCTTTAAAATGTCAAGAACAACAAGAAAACCTTAAGGGCTATTGTAGATAAAAATGATGTGCACAGGAATGACAGTCTGGAGTTGACACTCACCCCCTCCTATCTGACAATATCCACACAGCAGCCAAGGCCCCAGTGCAGAAGCAGGAACACAGCAGTATTTTGGTATTCCTGCCTTACTTTGATACTGTAGATGTCACAGATTCCATCACTACATCAGTCTGTGTCTTTGAATTCCTCCTTCCCAAGCTACAGTCTTCCCCTTAGAAATATTAGATGCCACAAAAAAGCCAGTGAAGTAATATCTTCAAGGCCCTGAGGGAAATTAGACGTCTGCACTGCTAGACTATTGCAATGTGGGTGCAAAATGAGACCATTTTTCAGATAGCAAAGCATCAGATCAACAGTTTACCCATCTTCAGGCTGGGACTGTCACTCACCCAGCAGGGCAATGGTGTGAGCAAAGAAGCTGTTGATGCTAAGTTAGTATCTATTCTGAAGAATGTGAAATTAAACCTCCAGAGAACACTGATATGACAGGGTAAGTGGGGTCAGAGAACATTAATATGATGAGGTAAGCTTGTACAATGAATTGTTCAAGCACACTTCAGTATCTCATGTTGTGTTTAGGAGAAGATAAAAACACTAAGAACCTTCCAATTTTGTTAGAAAAAATATCTAAGTATACATGTAAAAAATTTTAAAGTCTGTTGTAAAAGGATCGTAACATACTGTATAGCTTCCTGACCAACAGGAAAAAGAAAGAAAAAGAATATAGGAAGGTTATCAAGCCAATTGTTTAGTCTAGGTAAACTAGATAGGCTGCACAAATAACTTCTTTGCTACATTTAAAATACCCATGCTCGTTGGAACCCTTGTGCGCTGTTGGTGGGAATGTAAAACGGTGCAGCTGCTACGGATAACAGAATGGGGGTTCAAAAAATTAAAAACAGAATTACCATAGAATCCAGCAACCCCGCTTCTGGCTACATATCCAAAAGAATTGAAAGCAGGATTTCAAAGAGATACCATATTTTCACACTGTCAGAATGGCCATAACTAAAAAGTCAAAAAACAACAGATGCTTATACACTGTTGGTGGTACTGCAGGTTAGTGTAGCCTCTACAGAAAACAGTATGAAGATTCCTCAAAGAAATAAATGTAGACTTACCATTCGATCCAGCAATCCCACTGCTGGGTATCTACCCAAAGAAAAAGAGGTCATTTTATCAAAAGGACACCTGTACTTGAATGTTTATCACAGCACAATTCACAATTGCAAAGATGTGGAATCGATCTAAGTGCCCATCAATTCATGAGTGGATAAAGAAGATGTGGTGTGTGTATACCATGGAGTACCACTCAGCCATAAAAGGAATTAAATAATGTCTTTTGCAGCAACTTGGATGAAACTGGGGACTGTTATCCTCAGTGTAGTATCTCAGGAATGATAAAACAAACACCACATGTTCTCTCTAATAATTGGGAGTTAAACGATGGGCACACATGGGCACATGAGCTGTAAAGGACATTGGAAATCAAGAAGGGGGGAGGGTGGAAGAGGATAAGAGGTAAAACCTTACCTATCAGGTACACTCAACACTATTATGGTGATGAGCACACTAAAAGCCCCGACTTAATCCTTACGCAAGGTATCAGTATAACAAAAACATTTGTACTCCTTTAATATCTTGAAATTAAAAAAATTTTTTGTAGTGAGACCCCGTCAAAAAAATTTTGTAGTGATGGAGTCTTGCTACATTGCCCAGGCTGGTCGTAAACTCCTGGCCTCAAGCAATTCTCCTGCCTCAGCCTTCCAAAGTGCTGGGATTACAGGCATGAACCATTGCACCCGGCCAGACTTTGCCTTTTGATGGGAGGAGTGACGAAGAATGAGTAGCCATCCTTTTCCTGCCAAATGATGGCAGACCAAATGAATGATCTCCGTTATCCCAGCGCACACACTACCATTGGGATGAGTCACTGGCAATTTCTGTTCCTGTTGTGCCTGAGTCCCATTTCCACAAGAGTGTCATTATTTAGGCCAGGGGAGGGCAGGACAACTTGATGACAGTCCCACCATGGACATGCAATGGGGGAGTGGATGTTCTCCATAAGAAAGTCAAAGCATTCTCACCACAGAAAGGGTACACGGGACCTGCGGAGGGAAAAACAATGTCCACACCAGACATTTATTGTTTGTTTTAAATCCATTTTTGTCCAAAGTGAGAATCCTCACACTAACCCACAGCCCTCCCCTCATCCTCTTCGCACCCAGAACTTATTCTCTGCGTCCTTCATTTTATTCAAATAACAAATATTTCCCTGTAGCAGTGCTAGGCAGGCTTAGGCTAGGCTCTGTATAGGGGATCAAAGACAGATCAGACATGGAGTTTGTCCTGGAGTCATTCACTTCTAGTAGGGAGAAAAAGACAAAGGAGTAACTAACATCAGAGAGAAAGGGGAAAGTGCTTTAAGCGGCACAGATAAGAGCTTGGAAATTTAGAGTAGAGAGATTACTTCCAGCTGCACCCTTAATCACATGCTGCCTTGCAGCATCTGGTGTATTGTTATCTTGTCTGGTTATTAACTCCTGTATTGTTGAACAACAGCAAACCAGTCCCACTGAATGGTTCACCGTGCTGCTCCTTCCTCTGCACCCAGATCGTCAGCTCCTCAGCTCCGGCAGGAGAACTCTGACAGGCATATTGCAGGGGCTAATATCCATCCATATAAGAATACCCGCTTCAACGGAAGAGAACACCAATAAAATGGTATCGGAATAAAGCCTGTAACAATACAGTGCTTTATTAGCTTACTAATATTTTTCCAATGCATTAAACAAAACAAAAAATAAAAAATTCAAAGCGATAAATACCAGATTGCTTTTCTCTCTAGTCATCTTCCTTCCCACCCTACCCACCCATCCCTCCGTCTCCCGTAGGAAGAAATGTCTTCCTATTGGCGTTTCCTGCTTCCAATTACTGACATCTTGGTTGGGTTTGTTCTCTCACCTTGGCTATGTAGAAATGTCAAATAAAGGTAATTAATTGTAACAGTAAAATACACCTTAGACCCTTTGTATATAGTAAGTAATCTCAGATTTCTTCTGAAAGCTCTTTAGTGTGTGCACCATCAGAGTATCGCCTTTTGGCATCACTTCCAAGTCTTTCTGAAAAACATACTATGTTTTCTCTTTTTGTTTCTTATTTTTAAATGACAGATGGTTAGGAAATATCGTCTTCACTCTTATAATTATTTTCCCCAGTTTTTCTCCATTAAACAGCAATTACTCTCATGCATAATCATCCTAAGTAGTTATTTTCTAGTTCCTGAAGAGCATAATCACAGTGAATGCATTCATCTTATGTACTTCATGGTTTTTCTCAGCGTGAAACTTCTACTGAATATAATTTGTACCACAGTAACTAACGTAGACACTTAAACATGCTTGGTAGTTAACTTTTTTTTAAGCAGACCAAATTTTCAGATGAAACATTCATCTGTTTTTACAAAGGATCTTTTTCCTGGACTCTATCCGAAAATACCTTCAAAAAGAAATCAGAAATATGACTACCATATTTCAAATATTTTCCAAGGGAGAAGTGGAGTGAAAAAATGTTTTTCCTATGGCTTAAATTATCTCATATTTCTACCATACTAAGCAGTTTACAAAACATGCAAATTATCTGCTTTGTGGAAAAGTAAAACCCCTTCGGAATTTATTTCTTCACGCTAGCAATATCAAAAACAATTTAATTTACATTATACCAAAAAACTTTAGATAGATTTAACAATTAAACACATAAATCAAATCATAGCGAAGTAGCAGAAAACAGAAACAAGCAGTTATGGTAACTCCTCTAAGCGTGGAAGCAGTAAATGAAGTATCAAAGGACAAAAACAAGAGGTTTGATAATTTTTAAATTGTAATATTATTACGAAAGGTGATTTTGGACCAGCAGCATTATTTTAACAGAAGTCATTCACAGCCAATTTAGAAGAAATTATTTTTGGCATTTGGTATTCAGTGACCCCTGCATTTCGAAAATAATCCCAAAATCCAATGATGCAGGGAAATTTTTGTTTTTGTTGTTGAGTCAAAGTTTGAATTGTGCAGAAAGCATAGTATTCCTGAAAGAGTATCTCACTAGAAAGTGCTCTATCTGACTTTGTCTTAGTCTGTGCTGCTATAACAAAATACAGATTGGGTAATTTATAAAAAACAGAAATGTATTTCTCACAGTTCTAGACCAGGAAGTCCAAGATCAAGGCATCAGCAGGTTCGCTGTCTGCTGAGGGCCCAGTGTCTGCCGCCTTTTTTTTTTTTTTTTATTGAGACAGAATCTCTCATTCTGTTGTCCTGGCTAGAGTGAGTGCCGTGGCATCAGCCTAGCTCACAGCAACCTCACACTCCTGGGCTCAAGCGATCCTCCTGCCTCAGCCTCCCCAGTAGCTGGGACTACAGGCATGCGCCACTGCCTTCTTGAAGGTTGCATCCTCACATGGCAGAGGATGGGAGGGCAAAAGGGATGAACTCAATCCGCCAAGCCCTTTTGTAAGGGCGCCTAATAGCATTCACCAGGGTTCCACCCTCATAACTTAATCACTTCCAGAAGGCCCCACCTCTTAATACGTTTACATTGATGGTTACATTTCAAAATACGAATTTTGGAGGGGACACAAACATTCTAACCATAGCAGACACCCAGCACCTGAACTGCAGTGCGGCCTTGTCCTTCTTAACCATTTATTGTGACACACTCACTCTCCAGAAGTCACACACTTTAATGTATTTGTACAAAGGAAAGCACTTACTACTGTGGTTTTTCTCAAATATGGAGATTCAAAAAGATCTTATCTAGAATGCATTTCTGGAGAACGATATCATTGCTGGAAAATACCGTAGAATGGAGATAAAAGAAAGATTCAGAGAAAGTGAATTTCTGGAGGTAGTCCCCAAATCAGGACCCTCTCTGATTGGTTTAGGAGTATTGCAACTTTAAATATGAATAATATTCAAGGGAGTCAATCGTACTGTAAACAAACACAAACCAAAAACAAAAAAGGAAAAAAGAAGAAAAAGAGACAGGGGACACTTTCCTAGAGTCACCAGGAGCAGCAATTTTGAGCCAGTGAACGTGCATTCCTGACAGTGAATCGTTTATTAAATTATCTCTCCACGCGCTATCAGCAACAAGCCAAGCGGGGCAATGCCCAGAGTTACCTGGCCAGGCGATGCCCACGGTTGCACACCTGGGGAATGACGACAGCGGTTCCCAG
>NW_012153063.1:2387111-2389532 GCF_000956105.1 Propithecus coquereli | reverse complement strand
TATTTCAGATAACAATCTGTTATCAAATATATCTTTTGAAAATATTTTGTCCCAGTGTGTGGCTTGTCTTCTCATTCTCTTGACATTTTCTTTCACAGAGCAGAAGTTTTTCATTTTAATAAAGTCCAGCTTATCTATTACGTCTTTCACGGATTGTGCCTTGGGTGTTGTATCTAAAAAGTCATCACCATACTCAAAGTCATGTGGGTTTTCTCCTATACTATCTTCTAGGAGTTATACAGTTTTGTGTTTTATATTTAGGTATATTATCCATTTTGAGTTAATTTTTATGAAGGATATAATGTCTGTGTCTAGATTCTTTTTTTTGTTGTTTGTGGGTGTCCAGTTGTTCCAGCATCATTTGTTGAAAAGACTACCTTTGTTCCATTGTGTTGCTTCTGCTCCTTTGTCAAAGATCGGTTGACTCTATTTATATGCGTCTATGCTGTTCCATTTATCTATTTGTCTATCAATACCACACTGTCTTGATTACTGCAGCTTTGTGTTAAGTCTCAAAGTCACAGAGGAAGTCCTCCAACTTTGCTGTGCTTCTTCAATATCGTGTTGGCTATTCTGGGTCTTTTTTCTCTCCATATACTTCAGAATCAGTTTGTCAATATACACAAAATAACTTGCCGGGATTTTGACTGGGAATGCATTGAATCTATGGATCAAGTTTGGAAAAACTGACATTTTGACAATATCGAGTCTTCCTAGCCATGACCATGGAATATCTCTCTATTTATTTAATTCTTATTCTGAAGAAGGTTCTTTGAAGGTAGAAGCTACGTCACACACAATATGAACGACAGAGACCTCCCGCTTGTTCCCACACTTCCCTACTGTGAAGTTGTTGCAGGGAAGTGACGGCGCAGCCAAGGACTGCATTGGCCACTATCTTGCATCCAGGTGTGGCCGCGTGACTTGTTCTTACCAGTGGGATGTAAGTGGAAGTGATGAATGTCACATCTGGGCGGGGTGTTTTAAGAAGTGTGCATGCCTTCTTCACTTGCACCTCTTCACCAGCTTGAAGCAGATGACTCTGCTGCCCTAGAGTATGGCAGGAACTCAGGATAGCAGGAGCTGGAGTCCCTGGATCACCATGTGGAAGAAATTTGCCCTCTGACCTAGAACAGTATCGTTGAGAAATGAAGTGAGTATAAAATAAACTTTCATTGGGTTAAGCCACTGAAATCTGATGTTTCGTTTCTTACAGAGCTAGAGCCACTCCCCTGACTAATACAACTTGGTATTCTTTTTAGCGCATGGCTCATTGCATTTCATATGGCAGGTGCTCAAAAAGTATTTATTAAATTGAACTGAAAATTCAGAGACAAATACAAAGAAAATACAAGTTAGGTTATACTACTAGAACATAGTGTGAGATATCTGATGACACGAAAATACTCTTTTGACCCTATTTTTGAAGAGCATTACTGAAAAAAAAAAGCATCCTCTCCCAAGTCATTTGTTTTGCAGAATAAGTACTGACACTTTGAGATCAGTTGTCACTGTGTTCTTGGCTAAAAGAAAATAAGATGTTTTGAGAATTGACGGTCATTCTGGTTGAATATGGATGCCAAGTTTTCTTCTGGTGTAAGAGCCAGATGGCGTAACCGTGAACAAATTAATGGCAGGAAGAAAGATATTCCTCTTTGATTGTCAGATACTTGGGTTGGATTTTCAAATGAGACATAATTAGTGGATGGGGGCCCTTGGCCAGTAGCACTTCCGTTTACGCTTCAACTAGACGCTCATTGTAAAGTGATGATGTTATTATTGCTGGTATTATTTCTGATGTTGAACTAAGTCCTAAAAAAGGGAGATAGACATCCATTAGGTCCAAATCCAAAATGTCATCAGGCCAACCCTCCAAATCAAACTGAAGCCTGATTCAGTCTGATTGGATGTTGCAGTAGAAAATCAGAATCTAAAGCTTAAAGAGAAAGGGGGAGGAGATAAAGTAACCAGAAATTTAGCATGCAGCTTTTGTTAGAGTTACTCCTTCATCTCCTCTCAGAGTGCTTCTTTTTTACCTCTTTCACCCATTTCATTTCTCCTCCATCTCAATAAACAAGCTTCCCCATGGAGCCAGGTTCCTCTAAGTGACATTTTTTTTGTCTTTATGCCCAGATTGTTTGATTTACTTGACTGGCCTACTGTTTTATGGGAATCAGATTGTTTCCCATAAAAATGTTAGTGAATCTTTATACATTTGTTTTTCTTTTTTAAAGATGGGGTCTCTCTATGTTGCCCAGGCTGGAGTGCATTTGTGCAATCATAGCTCACTGTAACCTCAAACTCCCGGCCTCAAGCTATCCTCCCACCTCAGCCTCCCAAAAGTGCTAGGATTACAGGCATGAGCCACCACACCTGGCCTTTGGCTTGTTTTTGAGAATTTTTTCCAAATATTTTTTTTTT
>NW_012153063.1:2385434-2387061 GCF_000956105.1 Propithecus coquereli | reverse complement strand
TATCAGCAACAAGCCAAGCGGGGCAATGCCCAGAGTTACCTGGCCAGGCGATGCCCACGGTTGCACACCTGGGGAATGACGACAGCGGTTCCCAGCCACTCTTGCGTTCCTGCCTGCTGTCACATCTCCTTTCTGCCTCTCTCTGAGCCTGCTCCACCCTCATCATCCCACTCCGGACTGTCCCAGGCCCTCCAGCTGGTCTCCCCAGGCTCCAATCTCTTCCACCGCCAGTCCACGAAACACTTTTTCCTCAGACGTTGCAGCCTAAAATACAGATGTGGTCATGTCCCTTCAAGCTTCAAGACACTGTGCCCCATTCGTAAGCGTGGGGCCCATCCCTCATGATCTGGTCTTAAGCCTCGTTTCCTACCTGTCCCTCCCTCGCACCCTCCTCTCTGGCAGACACGAGGTTCCCTCCTGGGGGAGCCCTGCTGTTTGCATCTCCACATGGGGGGCCCGATGGGGCGTTCCCCTCCCCACCCCAAACACCGCTTGTCTGCTAAGGCAAAATCTGCTTCTGTCAGAAAGTAAAATTCCCTTTGGGAAGGCTTTTCCCCGCCCACCACCCCAGCAGGTGAGTTCTCCTGTCTCTGCACCGTCGGTTCCCTGTGTGCAGGGCTGACCACGTGGGGCCTGGTTTTCATGTCACCTGCCTCCACGACCAGACCAGAAGCTCCTTAAGGACAGAGCCAGTATCTTACCTAATTTTCAAACTGCAAAACCTAGCGTGGGGACTGCCCCGTAATCTCTACCTTTAAATGTTTTCTGAGGGAAGGGAGGGGCGGAGGCAGAAAGTTTGGTGGGTGGGCGACAAGCAGCGCAAAGGAGGGGGTCTTCCCGGCCGTGCCCCGCCTGCCTTTGCTGCTCCGTCCTCCTTGCTCGGGAGCAGAGCACGCGCCCTGCCCACCGCCGCTGCACTCGGGCCTCAACGTCCCAAAACTAAGTATCACGTAGTCTCCACAAATGTGACCCTTCTACCTCCAGCTGTGGGGCCCAAAGAGGGAGCCTGGATCCAGGGATGGCAAACTGACCGTCTGGTGCACTCTGGCAAATCAAGCCTTGCATTTTGAGGAGAAACTATCATTTATGAAGCATCTACTCTGTGCCAGCCAACAGCAAGGCCTTCAGATTTGTTATCACATTCCAGCCCCTTTTCCGTCCTTTGAGAGAGATTGTTATCCCCACTCCTCAAATGAGCAAAGCGAGACCCAGCCAGGATGGTGGCTAAGTTCTTTAACGCCAAGGCCATGCCTTGGTTATTATTCCTCCTCAAGGTTGGAGTCTTTTTAGATTTACAGTAGGCATGGTCCATTGTTTCAGCAATTATTTATTAGGTGTCTGCTGTGTGATTCATAGACTTAGAGGCTTTTAGAGCTGAGAGGTGTCTCAGAGAATATCTAGTCTAATCCTCTTATTTTATAAATGAGGAAGCTCACAACTTGACAGGATTTATAAACTGTGCGGTGAACAGAATGTATGATATAATCATGCTCTGTGGAGATTTTTTTCTATTTGAGTTTTTTAATAGTGTTTTTTTCTAAATATAAAAGCAACATAAGCTCAGCGCTGAAAAACTTAAAAACTGAGTAAAATCAGTAATTAAAAATAATATATAATTCATATTCTG
>NW_012153063.1:2382205-2384599 GCF_000956105.1 Propithecus coquereli | reverse complement strand
AAAAGAGATGAAGACAGCATCTCTCTGTAACTTATTCATTTGTTTGTCTATTTACTACTATACTCCAAAAAGAGAAAATAACTAATAACTCCTAATAACTAATAACTACTAATAACTAGTAGCTAATAATAACTAATGCGTTGATGTACAGAGCACAGTACAAAGCAGTCAGATCCCACGCATGACCAGAACTTCTTAAACATTCTACTTGGGTATATTTTGATACTACAACAGATTTGGAGGGATACACATCAAAGACATAATTCCCAGAACACTATAGTTACAAACATAAACAACTTCAGAAAAAGTTTAATTACTAGTCCGGTTACTATCTTCCTAAGCCTTCCTAACGCTGTTGTATGTGTTCCTCTGGTTATTCGGAGCCTGAACTTTTTTAAACAAGTATTTATATTAACACCAGTTAAATTTCTAGTATGAATTATACACCACTGTTGACCCTAATTTTGTGACTTCTGTTGAAGGGAAAGGAAAATCGTATTTGTGGAATGTGTGGTGTTTGGGGTCGGTATGCCTTAGTAGAGTTCCCAGCCCTCAGAAAGTTTCTCTTCCCTACCTGAAAGGAAGCACAGCTGGTTGTGATGTCAGTGTGTAAGGCTACGCTGGGATCTCTAGACAGATATGTGAGATGACCCTGGGAGAAGTAGAGTGGAAATCTTTGGATTGGATTTCGTAAACATCAAGACACATGGGAACAAATGAAGAATTTTGGAATCTGTGACAGCCTGTGAATGCAATTTGATGCTGTCATTAGTGTTGCCATCCGAAAAGTGAAATCCCTCATACTTACTGCATTTTCTCGTCTATGACTGTTACTGCTCAGTAATTAGTAATTACTGCTATCATTGTTCTGGGGCCTTTGTGTTAAAAATGCATGATAATCATGATAATGGAAGTACGGAATTCAAATGCTTTCTCCTGACCTTCAAGGCCTTAGACAGCAGTGACCTAGCCAAGGTTTTAACCTTGATCTCTCTCCTGTGCAAAGCTTTGTTCCAGGAAAACTAGTTATTCCACATTCCCTCCCCACCACTATGCTTTGTTAGTGCTGGTCCCTCCTGTCTGGAGTGTCACTCTTACTAGGGCTGTCAGCAGTTCTATCTGTCAATCAAGGATCATTTCAAATGCTGTTTCCTCCATGCCCTTTCTCTCCCATGAACTCTACTCTGAGGAAGTTTCTTTTTCCTCTTTCTTTTCTTATTTCACTACAGATTTTATTTTTTCAAATCAGTTTTAGGTTCACAGCAAAATTGAGAGAAAGGTATAGAGATACACCCACACATCATAGCCGCCCCCATTATCAAGATCCCCCACCAGCGTGGTACAGTTGTTACAAGTGATGAACCTACACTGACATATCATAATCACCTGAAGTCCATGGTCCAGATTAGGGTTCTGTCTTGGTGTTGTACATTCTATGGGTTTGGACAAATGTATTAATATAATGACACGTATCCATCATTATAGTATCATACAGAGTATTTTCACTGCACTAAAAAATCCTCTGTGCTCTGCCTAGTCACCCCACCTCCACCCCAGCCTCTGGCAACCACTGATGTTTTCCCTGTCTCCACCGTTTTGCCTTTTCCAGAATGTCAGGTAGTTGGAATCACACAGCCTTTTCGGATTGGCTTCTTTCACTCAGTAATTGGCATTTAAGGTTCCTCCGTGTCTTTTTTGGCTTGATAGCTCATTTCTTTTTAGCACCGAATAATATTCCTTTGTCTGGGTGTATCACAGTTTATTTATCCATTCACCCACTGAAGCATGCCTTGGTTGCTTCCAAGTTTTGGCAATTATGAATAAAGCTGTTATAAACATCCGTGTGCAGGTTTTTTTGTGTGTGTGGACACAAGTTTTCAACTCCTTTGGGTAAATACCAAGGAATGTGATTGCTGGATCATGTGGTGGAAGTATGTTTAGTTTTGTAGGAAACTGCCAAACTCTCTTCCAAAGCGGCTGTACCATTTTGCATTCCCACCAGCAGCAGTTCCTGTTGCTACACATCCTCACCAGCATTTGGTGTTGTAAGTATTCTGGACTTTGGCCACTCTAATAGGTGTGTAGTGGTTTTAATTTACATTTCCCTGATGACATATCACATGGAGCATGTTTTCATATGCTTATTTGCTATCTATATGTATCCTCTTTGGTGAGGTGTCTGTTAAGGTCATTGGCCCATTTTTTTTTTAATCAAATTGTTTGTTTTCTTATTGTTGAGATTTAAGGCTTTGTATATTTCAGATAACAATCTGTTATCAAATATATCTTTTGAAAATATTTTGTCCCAGTGTGTGGCTTGTCTTCTCATTCTCTTGACATTTTCTTTCACAGAGCAGAAGTTTTTCATTTTAATAAAGTCCAGCTTATCTATTA
>NW_012153063.1:2378289-2379205 GCF_000956105.1 Propithecus coquereli | reverse complement strand
GATTCTGCTGCCTCGGCCTCCCAAAAAGCTGGGATTATAGGCATGAGCCACTGTGCCTGGCCTGTCTTTTAACTTTCTTGATGGTGTTCTTTGAACCACAAACATTTTTAATTCTAATGAAGTCCAATGTTATGCTTTTTCTTTTGTTACTTGTGCTTTGGTGTTGGATTTTAAAAGGCACTGCCTGATCAAAGGTCATGAAGATTTAGTCCTATGTTTTCTTCTAAGTATTTTATAATTTTAGCTCTTATGTTTTGGTCTTTTATCTATTTTGAGTCAATTTTGGTGGATGGTATAAAGTAAAGGTCCAACTTCATTCTTTTGCATGTGGATATCCAGCTATTCCAGTACCATTTGCTAAAAAGACTACTATTTCCCCTATCGAATTGTCTTGGCATCTTGCTGCCAATCAATTTACCATAAATGTAAGGGTTTATTTCTGGACTTTCTGTTCTGTTCTATCAGTCTACATGTCTCTATGTCAATGTAACACAGCCTTGATTATCATAACTTTGTAGTAAGTTTTGATATTGAGTGTGAGCCCACCAACTTTGTTTTTCTTTTTCAAGATTGGTTTTGCTCCTCTAGGTCTCTTCCATTTTCTTCTGAATGTTAGGATAAACTTGACAATTTCTGCAAAAAAGTTCAGGTGGAATTTTTGATAAATATTGCAGTGAATCTGTAGATTGATTTGAGGGGTATTGCTGTCTTAATGATCCACAAACATAAGATATTAATATCTTTCTGTTTATTAGGTCTTTAGTTTCTTTCTACAATGTTTTATAGCTTTCAGTGTACAAATTTTCACTTATTTTGTTAAATTTATACAGAAGTATTTTCTTCTTTTTGATGTTATGGTAAATAGAATTGTTTTCTTAATTTCACTTTTAATTGTACGTTGCTAGTATATAGAAAT
>NW_012153063.1:2368724-2377274 GCF_000956105.1 Propithecus coquereli | reverse complement strand
GGAAAACTCTTAAATTAGTTATTCAATCTTTTTATTTATTATAGGTCTATTCAGATATTCTATTCCTTCTTAAGTCAGTTTTTCCTATTTCTTCTTAAGTCAGTAGTCTTGTGTATTTCTAGGAATTGTTCATTTAATGTAAGTTATGAGTTATCTAATTTGCTGGCATGCAGTCGTTCATAGTATTCCTTTATAATCCTTTTTGTTTCTGTAAGGTTGGTGGTGATATTTCCTATTTCATTTGCATTTTCTCTCTTTTTTTGTTGGTCAGTATAGCTAAATGTCAATTTTGTTGATCTTTTCAAAGAGTAATTTTTTGCTTTATTGATTTTGGAGTAATAGTTTGGAGTTTCTAGTTTGGAGTAATATTAGCTTCATTTCAATAGTATACATAAACTTTGCACCAATATAGCTCTGTTTCCTCCTTTGTCCTTTGTACTATATTTCATATAAATGACATCTTTGTGCTTTATAAACTCATGGACACAGTTTTATAGTTGTTGCTTTATGCAATTTTCTTTTAAATCAGATAGGAAAAGAGTTGCACATACACTCTATTTATATTGTTATTTATATTTACATTTGCAGTTTTATTTTTACCATTACTGGTGCTCTTTATTTCTTTGTACGGATTCAGTTACTGTCTTAGTGTCCTTTCATGTAGCCTGAAGGATTCCCTTTAGTATTTCTTGGAGGGCAGGTCTACTAGTGACAAATTCTTTCAGTTTGTGTTTATTTGAATGTCTTAATGCCCCCATTTTTGAAGGATATTTTGTGCTGGATGTACAATTTTTGTGAGACAGTCTTTTAGTTTCAGCACTTTCAATGTGTCCTCCCACAGAGGACTGGCCTCCATAGTTTCCAGTGAAAAGCCAGCTGTGTATCTCATTGGGGCTCCCTTGTACATTATGTGCCATTTTTCTCTTGCTGTTATCAAGATTCCCTCCTGTCTTTGGCTTTAGATAGTTTGATTATGATGTGTTCCAGTGTGGATCTCTTTGAGTTTATCCCATTTGGAGTTTGTTGAGTTTCTAGGATGTTTAGTCTTTTCCATGAAATTTGGAAAGTTTTTAGCCATTATTTTTTCAAATATGATTTCTGCCTCTTTTTCTCTCCTCTCTTTATGGGATTCCCATTATGCATATGTTGGTTGATTTTTATTTCCTTATTCAAAATTGTTATTACAGGCATAAGTACTCCTATAGGTATATTTCTAGAAGTGGAATTGCTAGGTTATGGCAGTGATATTAAGAGTTTGGGTAGATATTGATAATTGCCTTCTCAAAAGTTTATAACAATATATCTTCATACCAACGATGTATGAACAAGTCCATTTGTCTTAGGAGCTCTTTTTGTTGATCCACTGGAGACGCTTTTTAAATATTGAAGGAGGTTAAATATTTTCAGTTTCGTTGTATTTCTTAGATGTGTCTTACCACTTCTCAGAATCTTCCATCAATGTTGCTGTCACCTACTCCTCTATTTCCTTTTAGAATCATCCTCAGAAAACATTCATGAAGTAGAAAGAAATGATGGACCTATCTCCCAATGCTTTTTTGTCTGTTTTGTTCTGTTTCTCACTAAATGGAAGTCTATTCATCCTAAATTAACCTTGTCTGAAATACTGGGCCAATCAATATGTGACCCTTCTCTAAGTACTTAAGGCCATGAGGAGGCTTATATTTTATATACTATTTTATTAACTCCTTTTCCCCACTCATCCACCTTGTGTGAATATTTTCTAGTGTTTTCAACAATACAGTTTATAATCCTAAATTAACCTTGTCTGAAATACTGGGCCAATTTGTGACCCTTCTCTAAGTACTTAAGGCCATGAGGAGGCTTATATTTTATATACTATTTTATTAACTGCTTTTCCCCACTCGTCCACCTTGTGTGAATATTTTCTAGTGTTTTCAACAATACAGTTTATATTGACTGGATAGTAATTTATAACTGCAAAGAGAAATTCTAACTTTGGTTATTTAGTTTGTTTCTAATTTTTCTCCATTATAAATAACATTGTAGTGATTATTAATAAGCTCTGGGAGGACAGGAGCCCTGTCTGTTTTGTTCTTTGTTGTGTTTTAGCATCTAGCAGAGAGTCTGCCTCATAAAAGACATCCAATAAACATGTGTAGAATAAATGTGCTTGAATAACACGCTTTTATGTATTTAAATCTTTATTCACAAATTTGATTATTTCCTTGGGAAAAATCCCCAGAGAAGAAATTGATAAATAGGTGGATCTGTATATTTTTTGAACCCTTGGTCAGTTCCAATTGCCTCCAGAAATGTTGTACCAGTTTGCACTCCCACTGGGTGTATATGGAAATGCATGTTTTTCTCCCCTGGCTAACTACTGATTTGTTTAAATCTATATAATTGATGGTTGAAGAATAGGGTATTACAGTCTCAATGCACATTTCTTGTAGGACAAATGACATTGAATTTTTTTTTTTTTTTTGCAGCCCATGCAGGCAGACGATGTAAACTTTTTAATGTCTTTTGTCATTTCTCTCTCTTGACCAGCAGAAGCACATCACTTTGGAAAGGAGAGCTGCTCCCTCTGAGTCCCAGGAGCCACAGACTGGGGCTACTCAGGGAATGAGAGGGCTATTCTCTGACTGTGACAATCCACCTGCCTTTTGAGGCAAGCTCACAAGATGTCATCCTCATTGGTAAGAAGAAAAGCAGAGAGAAATCTAATCGTACCTTGCTTCTGGCACATTCTTCTCTCCCTGCACCATGACCCAGGCAATTCAGGTTTATCTTTTGGATCTTAGGAACTCAGGTGTGGGTTCCTGCAACAATCACATCCGTTGACGTTCACCTTCCCCTAGGCGGGTAGACTCTAAGCTTTTTTAGTTCTGCACCCATGTTAGTACACAATTTTCAGGCATGCCTTTCTAATATATGTCAATTAATTAGGAAAGTCTATACATGTACAATAATGCTAATGTATTAAATAAATATAAGTCTATCACACACAATACTCAACAATTTAAAGGGTGAGGTTAAAAAGATATAATATGTTACATATATATGCACACACACATACATATAACTGGCAATTCCAACATTCCCTCTTGCTCAGTGATATTTGTTTTTGGGCTCCTCCATTTGGGAGTCAACTGCTTTAGTGTATTTGCAGAGAAGCGAGTTGCCTCCTGTCTAAGTATGTGAGTTGTTTATACATTTCTTAGGCGGGTAGACTTCCTCAGCCACTGACCATCTGGCTATATAAACCAGCACTTTCCATGGGGTTGAAAGAAGGGTACTTTAAACCACTGTTCAGTAAACCGAACGCAAACTTTATATACTGGACACATCCAGAGAAGCAAGCAGTCCTGGCAGTCTTTCTCGTCCTCCCTATTCCCCACCACCTCAGAACTAACAGCTCACCTGCGCATTCACAAACCGCTGTAGACATTTGAGTGAAGGTCAGCAGTGGAAGGAGCCTCACCAGGACCTGCTTGATGCTGCAAGATCTTGCTTCCCAGTGATCCTACTGAGTAAAATATTTATGTCCCATCATACTGTGTAAACACTTAAGGTGTCTGCACAGAGAAATATACATGCAAAATAATGGGAAAATGTAATTAAAATAACAATAACAACATACAAATAAAAGTTATGAGGGAATCTCTTTACAGAAAAATTTACTACCAGATGTTTTCACGGAAATATATTTCCCTAAGAAAAGAAAGAAAATCCTCTGACAGATTTTAATGAAAACTTTAGGGGGAAAATGAGAAGATCAGGACCAGGGCCCACTGCTGCCACCCTGAGTAACCACACTGTATTGGAAAGGGCAGGGGGTTTCAGAGCCAAACAGCTGGATTTGATCTAGTTTCGGGCCCCAATCTGCCACGTACTAGCAGTGTGACCTTTGGCATTGAGATTTTTGGTCTACAAAGAGGGGATAATCATCTGGTTACCCTACAGCAATATTCTGAAAATCAAGTGAGAGAAACCCCACCAACCATCTTGCATGTAGTAGTTGCTTAATAAATGTCTATTCATTCCTTTCTCACTTTTTGGGGTGACCATGAGAATTTCTTTCATTCCTGCTATTGTCCTAACTTCAAAGTTTGATTCTTTTTTTCTTTCAGCATTGATGATGTAGAACATTTCTCCTAGAGTTACTTTAACTAGTTAAAAAAAAGTTTTAAACTTGAAACTTCTATTAGAAAAATCTATGCTCTATTTGAACGCCACCAAATGAGTTTACTTCTTTTATTGTTGTTATTATTACAATTTGATCATTTTAATTTATATTTTGTTTAGTTTTTTTCTCCTGTCCCTTTTATATATATATATATATATTTTTTACTTAGCCTTGCCTAAGCAAGACCTCAAAAAATTTGGTTACCAACTCATAACTGTTCCTCTCCACAGAAATCTTTAGTAAAAGGCGAAAGATTTGTTCGTTTTGAAGAGAAACCAGAGTATGCCTGTCCCTTTTATTTATTTATTTTTTATTTTCCCTTTCATGGGAAGAAGAAGAAACAAGTGGGGCTATTTCTGATGAAAGTTAGTTGGATATAGCCTCAGGTATTTCTATAATGTCATTGGCATCAAAATTATTTTTGGCCTCAGAAGATGATTTTTCTTCTTCTTTTTTTTAATTATAGGTTATGTCAGTGTTTTAGAAATTCACACACACAGCAAAGCACATACCCACCCCTACTGAAAAACCTGTCTTGGGAGAAAGCTTTTCCATCTAGCTCTTTCTGTTCAAATTTTCTGTGCTCCTGATTCAGTTCTGTAAATACAGGTTTATATTTAGCTACTTTTTCAATCTCCATATGTTCCTTCTAAAAACATTTCCTATTAAGGAATTTTAAATAGTTGCTCTCTTAGAGAATCGCTGAGTGAATGTGACCCTGTGTAGGTATGTGTTAGGCATTGTGACTGTTGGTGGCATTGTGACTAACCCAGGCATTAGCAAGGCCCCTTGCAGAAGGTCCTCCTGCCACAGGGCTGTCCCGCTTCTCTGGAAACCTTGCTGCTGATGATTAGAGAGGACCAACAACAGTGTCTGCGGAGGTGCGTGTCATGCCCCTGGGTGTTCGGCTCTTCCCCACCTTCCTTCTTCGGCCGGGCGTTGCTCTGCGGTACGGAGTGGGGGGTGGACAGCCAGAGGATGGGAGAAGTCAGGTCACAGCATCACGGGCAAGAGGCTGAGCAGGAAGAGACGAGTGAGCACCTGTTGGACGGGCAGGCCATGATGCTTGGGCTCACGCGGCAGGGCAGGCCTGGTGTTCCCCAGCCCAAGCCGAGGGCTTTGGCTCCAGACCTGCAGTTCTTTCAGGAGCCCACCCTGGCCACCTCACGGGCCTCAGGCTGCGTCTGCTCTAAAGGAGGCTGCTTCTATCTGGCTGAGACAGCAGGCAAGGAGAGGGGAAGGGTTTCAGAGCCAGTGAGACCGTCTGTGGAATCCCTCCAGCCCTCAGTTTCCTCATCTCCAAAGCCGGTTAACCGGCCTCCTGTGCAGGGTGAATGTGATGATTGTGCCTCAGCCGCGCGCCCCTGGGTCACCAGGCTGCCCTTGGGCCCTTTCTTGTTTTCCTCACGTTAGCATCTATCCTATCAGCACATCTTGGATTCCCTTTCAGTTCTTTCCCCTTTAAGCCCCTGCCCTTGCCCTCCAGGCCTTTTAATCCAAGTGAATTGCCCCAAGAAAAGAGTGGGCTCTGCTTCTTCCTTTCTAGAAACTTTGTTTCCATGGTAGCCGAATGTTACCACATTTACCACATTTTCTTCAGCTGAAATCTCCTCGAAGAAAATCACCATGACGATGGGGAGGACATCAGGTACTCTTTGGGTGGCATGTTCAAGAAAACTTCCCTTAGCCTTCCCAGAGCCCAGAGCCGGGAGGCCCACAGCAGTGAGGAGTGTTCCTTCCCCTCACTGGGGGCTCCACGCTTGTCACTCCAGCCTCGCTGCCCTTTGACGTGCTTGGGGAATGACAAACTCCGGATGGGAGGCTCACGCTCGTCCTTCATCCTTCAGGAGCAGGTCTACGGGCAGCACCTTCATGCTCCTCTGCCCCTCCATGCTGTAGAAATCACAGGGAAGCCTGCCCTGATCCCGCGTGGCCTGTGACCCATCTGGGTGGGTCAGCTTGGTAGTCGGAGGTCCATCTGCCTGCAGAGGTGGGCCATGTCCTCCAGTAAATAATGGGGACATTTTTGCCTTTGGCTTTATTCATTGTTTCATTTCTCAGCTTGCTTAGAACCCAGAGAGGAAAAAGTGAGATGCTACTTACTGGTGCGCCCTCAGAGACCCCAAGAGTACTGTGAATGAATGAAGTTGGTGTGGGTAAGACAACAAGGAGTGGAGGGAACTGTGCAAACTGAAGACAGAGCGATGGTCCAAACTGGGTAGAGCTGAGCTGGCGCCAGCCTCTTGCTATCCTGTGGGCATTTGGACCCATGTTTGCCACATATTTCAAACTTTTCAAAGAAATGATTTCAAATAAAATTATTACCTTGATTTTATTTTATTATCTTGATTTTTATCTGGCATCTTGCTAGGTGTTGATGGGTCCCCCAGAAGGCATGTGATGGAAACGTCAGTCCCAATGCCACAGTGTTGGGAGGTGGGGCCAAGTGGGAGGGTTAGGTCACGAGAGCTCCGCCCTCACGCATGGATCAATGCCCACCATAAAAGGGCATCAGAAGAGCAAGTTCGCTTTCTTGCTCTCTCTCACTCTTTCTTTGTCCTTCCTTCCGCCCTGGGAGGATGCAGCAAGAAGGCCCTCCCCGGATGCTGGCTTCTCCCTCTTGGACTTCCTGCCTCCAGAGCCATGAGCCAACACATTTTCCGCTCATTATAAATTAATTACTCAGCCTCAGGTACTCTGTTATGGCAGCACAACATGGACTAAGACACATCTCCCTACTTTTAAAAACAAACAAAGCACCATGAGAGCCAAGTGTGTGGGGGACAAACAATACACATCCGTGGGCCCAGGCTGTCTGGGGGCTGCCAGTCTGGGACGCTGCCCGCATCCTGCCCCGGATCCTTAGCACTGCCTTCTCCCTGTCACATCTGCATGCAGCTACACTCCAACTTCCTCCCATACCATCAGGACAGTGGGAACCCCAAATGCCCTGTGTCATCTGGGAAGAGGCACTGCTGTAAATACGTGAGTTCTTTTGGAACTGCAAACTAGCATTTTCATTTGATAATTTACCATTCTCCTCTTGGTGACATTTTTTGGTCTGACTTTCTTAAAATGTATCCACTTTTCTAACTACACACAAATTAACCTGTACAATATGCAAAGGCAAATGGCTCCATGCCTTTTCTTAGAATGGTTGGGAGAATTGTCGGGCGCAGTGACTCGTTCCTGTAATCCTAGCACTCTGGGAAGTTGAGGCGGGAGGATTGCTTGAGCTCAGGAGTTTGAGACCAGCCTGAGCAAGAGTGAGATCCCCTCTCTACTAAAAAATAGAAAAATTAGCCAGGCAACACGGCACGCACCTATAGTCCCAGCTACTTGGGAGGTTGAGGCAGGGGGATCACTTGAGCCCAAGAGTTTGAGGTTGCAGTGAGCCATGACGATGCCACTGCACTCTACCCTGGGCGACAGAGCAAGACTCTTGTCTCAAAAAACCAAAACAAAAAAATAGGCCGTTGATACGTTCTTGCCCAAACATGTACCACACCTGTGAATATTATGGAAACACATACAAATAATGAAAGTAACTACTATTAGTAATTCTTTGGCATCATTGACTTGAATGGGTCTAATATGTAGAATTTAAACTTAAAAACTCTTGCAGTGAGGTAGGCAATAATAATTGAATTTGGTTGTTCTGCATTGTAATATTCATTTATTCATTTAACAAGTATTCATTCAGCAGTTTTCGGCTAAAACCACAGATGTGATTGTATAACCCACTAGAACACAAGACTGGAAACTTCTCCCCAAGCTGCTGCTTCTGTCGTGTTGTTGAACGAGAGCGCCAGGCATGGCTGCAGCTGTCAGGGAGCTGTGAACAAACGTGATTTCATCAGCAAAACGAAAAATCCAAATGTTGCTATTTATGCTACACATGCCTCAGTGTAGTACTGAGCCATTGTCTCGTTTTTTTTTTTCCTCTCTGCAGTGAGGTCTTAAGAAAACATTGACAAGCTAGAGAAGAACTTAAGCAAAATGGTGCTGAGCACAATTATACCAGGACTCTGAATATGGTGATTTTTCCTGTGGCACCCACTTGAGCTTTAGTCCTTAAGACTTTCTGAATATCCTTAAGACAGCTCTTTATATGCAGATCAGTGCCCTCAGGGGCAGCCAGCCTCACCCCTGGGGTCGCCCAGGGGCCGTGCCTCATACAGAGCAATTGGGTAATGACAAGGTGCACATGCCTCTCCTGCAAGGTGTAAGCTGTTAGTGGAGATGGTACTTCTAGGGTTTCAGTCTTGTGTTTGACTGACTCTTCAGACTTCTCTTGTGCCACTTCCCCTCTGCTCCTGGCTGGTAAGCTGACAGTTTCTCTCTTCTGCCTGGGGCTTTTGCACTTTCTGTTCCCTTGC
>NW_012153063.1:2333671-2367479 GCF_000956105.1 Propithecus coquereli | reverse complement strand
CCTCAGCCTCCCAGAGTGCTAGGATTACAGGCGTGAGCCACCGCGCCCGGCCTACAAGTATTCTTGAATAACAGTAGCTTAGACAGAGAAGATAGCTTTGTTAAGAAGGCTGAGGAGCAGTTTATTTATTTTTATTTTTTGTAGAGACAGGGTCTTGCTATGTTGCCCAGGTTCGTCTCCAACTCCTGGTCTCAAGTGATCCTCCTGCCTCAGCCTCCCAAGTATTGGGATTATACGCGTGAGCCACTGTGCCCAGTCTAAGGAACAGTTTAGACCAGTAGTTTTCAAAATATAGTCTGCAGCTTCTGGAGAAACTTGATACCTTTTTAGAGGATCCATGAGAACAAAATTATTTTCACAATAATGGTAAGATGTTATTTTCCCTTTTCATTCTCCTCTCATGAGCACACTGTGGAGTTTTCCAGAGGCTCCCTGACAAGTGATGATGTCACTGCTATGATCTTAATGCATAATGGAGGTATGGTTGTAAATGAACTAACAAATAAATAGCTTATTACTTTAAGTTTTAATTTTGTAAAACTTAACATTTCTAATACAATAAATATCAATAGACCCACATAAACAAAAGTTCTTTGGGGTCCTCAATAATTTTAAAGAGTATAATGGATCCTGAGACCAAACAATTTGAGAACTGCTGTTAGGTTAGACAATTCAAGGCAATGTGTTTTCTGATATCAGTTTAATCTCTGGCATATAGCAATTAAGATTCTCAGTTTTTAAAAACTTTTAAAAATGTCTATCTCTCAATTTCTTTAATGTTAAAATGGGATTACACGGACTTATAATATTATATTATAATATTGAATAAAAGACTAATTTAAAACATCAGTCATAGTGACCTGGATTAGAATCAACCATTCTAAAAAACTAAGACAAAGAGAAACATTAATAATGAATTCAAAGAAATTTCCTCAATTTTATGTTTCTTTTCCCTCTCAACTTCATTCTTTCTCAGGAATAGTGGGAAAAACCAGGCATGGTGGCTCATGCCTATAATCCCAGCACTTTGGGATCCAAGGTGGGAATATCCTTTGAGACTAACCTGGGCAATGTAGTGAGACCCTGTCCCTAAAAATTTGTTTTTAGAGAATAGCCAGGTATGGTGGCACATGCCTGCAGTCCCAGCTACTCCTTGGGAGGCTGAGGCAGGAAGATTGTTTCATACGAGCCCAAGAGTTCAAGGCTGCAGTGAGCTATGATCGCGTCACTGTGCTCTAGCCTGGGTGATAGAGTGAGACCCTGTCTCTTTTTTTTTTATTTCAGGGTATTATGAGGGTACAAACATTATGGTTACATTTTATGTCTTTGTCTCACCCAAGTGAGGGTTCGAGGCATGCCCTTCCCCTCTAAAATGCGAGACCCTGTCTCTTAAAAAAAAAAAAGAATAGTGGGAAAATGTCTCCAATTTGCTAATTTGCTATCATCACAACATTCACTTGGTGAAGGTGTCTGTTTATTGGAGATTAGTAGTGTAATCAATTTACCTTGACCCACATTAATGAAAATTCACTGCAGGTGAAATACCATGGTAACAAAACTCACTTTAACT
Organism: Propithecus coquereli; assembly: GCF_000956105.1. Classification (NCBI taxonomy): domain Eukaryota; kingdom Metazoa; phylum Chordata; class Mammalia; order Primates; family Indriidae; genus Propithecus; species Propithecus coquereli. The sequence goes on along the minus strand of NW_012153063.1, from coordinate 2,365,909 downwards.
GCATACCACGTAAACAGATAGCTTTTGAACTTGGCTGATGATTTGGTGTGTTATCCCATGCTGATGTCATTATGGTAAATTTCAGTTTAAATAAAGTCAAATAGCCATTCTCTTCCAGTCCACTGCAATGGCTACATGTCACAATAACTTGATTTTTACAACCCCTGATATCTTAATACAGAAGAAAGTAAGCTGTATGGGTACAAAGTAGCCCATTTACAAAATGACAGATAAAGCTTGCCCAAGTACATAGTAATGCTTGATTTAAGGCTTGATAACACTGGCTTTATTTAAGTTATCCCAGCTTTTTGAAAATTTAAGATTCTAAATGGTAAACTAAAAACCCCCAATAAACCAGAATAAATTATCCAATACTGCTATGAGTGCATAACAGCTAAGTTCTATGGAGTAAATAATAACTACGTGCAGGTGTTATACGTGGTGATTGACATGGTTTAGCTCATTCACCACTTCCTAGCACTCCAAAGAGGCAGGCATTACTATTATTCCATTTTTACAAAAGAGAAGAAATGAATCTTTGCAGGATTTAAACTCGGACATTATGAGTCAATAGCCCAAGCTCTCAACCACTATCCTATCCACGTTTCCACTATAAAACTGTGAATTTTAAACAAAAATTCATAAGAGTTTTTTTTTAAGAGATGGGGTCTTGCTACATTGCCCAGGCTGGCCTCAAACTCCTGAGCTCAAGCAATCCTCCTACCTCAGCCTCCCAAGTAGTTAGGACTATGGGACTGTGCCACCACACCCAGCTCAAATTCATAAAAAGTTCAAAAAAGAAGTATTTTCATTAAAATTTTGTCCTTATTGGTTTGTCTCTGTTGCTTTGGTTGCTGACTATTGTGGGTTGAATTGCTTCCCCCACTCTCCCCACTTGAAAAGATATGCTGAAGTCCTAACCCCACGACCTATGAATGTGATCTTATTTGCAAATATATACATATTTGCAGATGTAACCAAGTAAAGATGAGGCATTCTAGATTAGGGTGTACCCTAAATCCAGTTATTAGTGTCCTTGTAAGAAAAGGGGGAATTGGAGATCTAGACACACAAGGAGAAGACCGCCACGTAAAGACAGAGGCAGAAACTGGAGTTACGTTGCCACAGCCAAGGAACACCTAGGGCCAGGTAAGAGACAGCTAAAAGAGATAAGGAAAGATTCTTTTCTAGAACCTCTGGAGGAAGCATGGCCCTGCTGATACCTTGATTTCTGACTCCTAGCCTCCAGAACTATGAGATAATAAATTTCTGTTTTTTGGTTGTTTTTTTTCCTTAAGCTACCCAGTTTGTGGTCCTTTGTTATGGCAGTTGCGGGAACTGACAGAATGACTTCCTGGGCTGCAGTCCCAGCTGAGCCTAAGAGCTTGAGATCAGGGCCTTGCTTTTTGCTGCACTGCTATGTCAGGCACAGAGTAGATACCCCCAGAAAGATTACACATCAAATGAATGAATGACCTGAACAAATTGAGCTCATAATTTGGTCTGAGTTCTGAGACTTATTTTGATGGTCTAGTTTTGGAGTGAGATCATTGAGAATCTTAAAAACATATTAAGGAAACACTGCCTTAAATACTTTCTGGAACAAGGCAGAATATAAAGAAAAAAATATAGCAGGTTTTTAAATTTGACGCGATGAACTTGTAGGCAATGGGGAGCCCCTGAAATGCATAGCTATGAAGACTGCACGCAGGCAAAGGGATGGCAGCGGGTGTTTAGGAAAGGGTGGCAGAGTGACAATATGGAGATGCTCTGCCCCAGCTGAGAAGCAGCCCGCAGGCCGCCAGCGGAGCAGTGCTGCCATGTTTACTGCCAGTGTGGCTGCCTGGGGTGTGCTGATGTTGGCTTGCGGACAGGAGACCAGGTGGCCAGTTTAGAAATACTGGGCTTTCCCTTAGAGGAGGAAACGAGGGTTCAGGGAGAAACAAGAAGACTCTGCCGCACGTTAAATATCTTGAGTGTTTAGATCACAGGGGACTCCTTGTACGGGTTTGAAGATAAAAAGGAGAAGATGGTGGGAATGAGTGGAGGGGGGTGGCAAATCTCCTCAGGACTGGGGAGGGGACAGAACACCCAGGGCCGTTTGTGGCGGTGGTTGGCGGGGGCTGGGGTGGGGGTCCACCTCTTCAACCTATCATAGAATGCATAGAAAGATGGAGCCAAAGATCAGGCTTGCATTTCACAAGCATTTATCGAGGCTCATGCTAGCTCAAGTCATTTCCTGACAGCGAGTGAGGTGAGGAGACCGATGTCTTTCAAACACATGTCCATCTGTTAGGATCAGGTCATCTGGCAAATATGACAGAAGTTAGCTGTTACCAACTCACGTATGAGGAACTTGTAGAATGCTTATTTCTGTCGACATGACTTCTTAAAAACAAACAAACAAAAACATCCTATTTTTTGGGACTTGGGTTGCATGTATCAGGCACTCAAGCCAGCTTAAACAAGAAAGCAAAATTATCGGATTACACTGGTGTCCCATGGGACCTTAGAGCCTAGGTGCAGCCAGGAAGTGCTCAGGACAAGAGAGTCATCAGGAAGCCCGGCAGCTCTGCCCCAAGCTTCTGCTGGTATCTGCTCTCTGTAGACTGGTCTCTCCGGCTACATGGCACACTGAAGATGGCCACACACAGGTGTGACTTTGTATCTCCTTTGTTTAAGGGACCAGCATGGACTGAATGCATTAGGATTGTTTTTCTTCTGCAGGGGACAAAAAAACAAAAACAAAACAAAGGCAGCTCCAACAGGCTTAAGCTAATTAGGGAGGGAATTTAATAGCTCAAATAACCGAAAATTCCAGGCCAGCTGGATCCAGGTGGTCGAATGATGTCATGAAAAGGCAACCTCCCCTCCACCAGGGCCTGAACTCTCTGCTGGTTTTGTCCTCTAGGTTTCTCTCCTTCTCCAACAGGCTGGTTCTCTGAGAGTCCCAACAAGTCTCAGGATATGGGCTCCAGTTAAGCCCAGTGTGGGTCACATGTTCACTTCTAAACCACCCATGGCCAGATGGATGGAATATGCTCATTGGCCAGTCCTGGGACATGTGCCTGGCCACCTGAGGTTATACCCACCCCAGACACGTAACAGTAACAGCAAATGCCATATAAAGTTTACTGTCTGCCAAGTACAGTTCTAAGTAGATAGGCTAACTCATTTTAACTTCAGGTTATCTTCTCTGTTTACAAATTCAATCATCACATTATTCCCATTTTATAGATGGGGAAATTGAGTCACAGGTTAATGCTTTTCACCCAAGCCCTCACAGCTAATAAACTGCAGAACTATGAGTTGACCTAGAACTTAGACCCAGAAGCTGGGCTCTTGACCTCAGCCGAGGGAACTGCTACCAGGAAAATGAGAAATAGATGCTGGGTGGCGATAACTAATGGATGTCCATCAGCCACTCCAAATTCTCCTTCTGCAGAGAGATTTACTTACAAAGCCTGGGGCTGCGTATCCATGCTAGCCCTGGGAAAGGGGGGACATGGATAGGGATCAAGCTGTATCAAGGTTGTACCAAGGTAGCTGCTTCTACTACGACCTTGTACATGGACTAGTGCCAGAAAACAGAAGGGACAAAAGCATAAGTGCCCTTCTACCATTATTCTCTGGTGAGGAGTCACATGATTGGGGAAAGGCAATTTTGGTCATGCAGATAAAAGTAAAAAACTATCGACCAAAGGCCTCTTCCGGTACTTATCTATATTCTACCCCACCCTAAATTCTGCTACCCACAGGAGCTGAGTGGGTCCGAAAGAGTCCAGCAATTGGAAGGTGCACAGGGAGTCCCCTGAGCTGGAGGAGATGCCCAAGCATGTTCTCCTTTTAGTTGTAAAGGTGGGCACCCAGTCCACCTTTTTATAAGAAAAAAGCACAATTTTATAAATTGTTATGTTATGATTAAACTGCACTTTGGAGTTACTCACAAATAATGCAGAAAGTAAATCTACCTTTTTGCAGAAAGACTGTCAGTAGAAGTACTGTCTTCAATTCTTAGAATCGGTTTGATAAAGCTGTTATCTAATCTTAGGCTAATGCTGACCTGGAGGCGGGAGTCATCATGAGCTAGGCAGATCTCTGGAAAAAAGACCTACTTTACTGAATACCTAAACATTCACACTTAAAAATGCTGTCTAACTTTTGAAGCTCTGTGGCTCATTCACACGAGTGTTCTGTCCGCTTTTTCTAAGTTATACCGTGGTAAGCCCAAATCTTAGTTACCTCAACAAAGGTTTCTTTCTCACTCACGTTTCACATTATCTCACCGGTCAGCTGTGGCTCTGCTCTAGCTGGGAACCTGGGGTTGAAGAGCTCTGCAGTTCTCGAGCAGAGGAGAAAGAGCGATGACACAGCCACGAAAGGCACCCAGTGCTCCTGCACAGGGGTGGCAAATGTCATTCCCACCCACGTTCCATCAGCCAAAGCAAGTCGGGAGAAATGATGGAGAACAGGGAGAGGGAATGGAGGAGGGGCCTGACTCTCCTCCGCAGGCTTCATGGATGAGAAGCCAGGGACCTAGCGAGGGTTAGTAAATTACTCAAGGTCATCCCGTTTGAAGTGTCCAAGGAAGAATTTATATTTTAAAGGTTTCTCTGGCCCCCAAGTCCATACTCTTTCTTGTGCCCAACATTAGCTCCCTTCAAAAAAGGGACAAATAGGCCAGGCAAGGTGGCTCACACTTGTAATCCTAGTAATCCTAGCACTCTGGGAGGCTGAGGTGGGAGGATGGCTTGAGGCTAGGAGTTCAAGACCAGAGATGGCGCAAGACCCCAACTCTGCCAAAAAAAGAAGAAAAAAAAAAAAGAAAGAAAAAGAAAAATTAGCCCAGCGTGGTGTGTGCCTGTAGTCTCAGCTACTCCAGAGGCTGAGGCAGGAGCATTGCTGGGGCCCACGAGTTTGAGGTTGCAGTGAGGTATGATGACGGCCACTGCACTCCAGCCAGGGAGACAGAGCAAAACCCTGTCTTATAATTAAAAAAACAAAACAAAACAAAGGGACATTTAGAGAAAACAAGGCAAGAAAGCGAGGTTCTAAAAAAGGAAAAGAAAAAACAAAGTCCAGAGGCAGAAGCGGCAGAGCGGCAGGAAAGGTAACAGAGAAAGGAGATACTAAAAGAGAAAGGAGAGGCGGAGACGACTAGAAAAGAAGAGGAAAAAAAAAATGGTAAAAGGCCCTCACTGGTGGTCTTCAAAGTTTACCTAAGTCACCTTCGCAGCCGCAAGCCCCGGCCTTCCTTTGGAAGGTTGGCGAGTGTGGAGAGAGGCCGGGCGCGCCGCCCGCGGGACGGCAGAGGCCTGGGAGGGAGTGGTTAAGGCCGCTCGGGCCCCTCACACCAGCCGAGGCGCTCAGGTGGCGGGGTCCAGGTGTCGCGAGTTTACTTCCGGTCATGCTAACGTACAGCCGGGGCTGAGAATCACCGTGAGAGCGGCGGCATAGGGGAAGAGGGCTTGGGGTCAAGGGCCGCGGTGCCCCGCCATCCGCACCTCTAGCGTCAAGCATGGGTGTCCCAAGGGTAGATGCGCTGTCTGCCCCCCGAGAACGGAGACGAGGTCGCTGAGTCTGCAGCAACCGCGGGGGCCATTTTAAAGCTAGGCCGGGGCGCCACGCGCCGACTCCCCGTTCGCGCTTTAGCTGAGAAAGGCTTTGTAACTTTTCCACTCCGAGGCCACCAGGCAGGCGGTTACGCCGCCTCGGACCCCACTTTGATAACGTGGGCACAAATGGGTGACCATGCAGTCTTCGGAGCGAACTTTCTCCTTCACCCGCTGACTGGTAATCTTTAAAACTAAAAAAAACAAGCAAAACGCACAAGCGAGACAGAGCGAGAAAACGAGCACAGGGAAAAGCGGAACCGGCACAAGAGCATATCCAGCGCGGGGCTGGTGACTCTGCCTCGCACCCGTCGCCAGAGCGCCCCACGCCCCCTCTGCGCACCCACCGGCTGCTCGGCTTTTCGCTCCCACCCCCGCCCCCCACAACGCTTCCCTCGGTGGCCGGGGCAACGGACTGGGTCGCCAGTATACCCGAGGGACCCCACGCAGGGACGCCTCGCTAGCCCTCCGCCGCGCGAGAACACCGGAAACGCGTGCTCCCAGCCGGAGCCGTCAGCCTCCTGGCTCTCCGGCTTTTTAAGGCCGGTGGTTTCCGTAGCCAGCCCGGGGCAGGGAAAGCGTAGCGCACGCACGACGCAGGCCGCGTCCGGAGCCGTAAGTACTGGCGTGGCGGCGCCTTGGGCACCCGTGTCTCGCTGGCCCCGCTTCGGGGGCGAGCCGGGTGCACCTTCGGCCTTCCGCAGAGAGACTCACGGCGCTCTCGGGGTACCGCGGGCGCCCCGCACGGTCGGGGGGGCCTGAAGGGTTTTGTGGGCATCCCCTCCCCCAGTCTCCCGCTCCCACCCCGGCAGGTTGCCGGAGCCCTGGGGCCCACGGGAAGGAAGGGCGCACCTGTCGGCCCTTTAGCGGGGCGGGTGGGGCTTAGGTTTGGGGGCTTCGGGGAGGCCTCCAAGCTGCGGACGCCGAGTCCTCCCCGGGCCCCCCGCGAGCCACTCGGAATCCACCAGTGTCGTTCACTTCCAGTCTCGAGGAGATGGAACAGCGTATCTTTGTGGCTGGTGTCAAAAGGCAGGATAATCAAACCTTTAATAATACACAGTCTAAGTGCAGATTCAGTTCCGTTGTTGTCACTACAGGACGCACCATGGACCAAAACAATAACAAAAGAACCCGAGCTGCTCGGCGGGCTGCTGCTGCGGTCCAGGCCGGTCCCCGCAGTTTAGAAAGCGCTACTTTTCTCCGGCTGTCCCGGGCCCCTCAGCCGTCACCACCACTGCTCTTCCCGTTATGCAGCTCCGGATTCATCGAGTGATAACGGTGCAGTGTGTAGGGCCTCCTGCAGGAGTCAAAACACTGTGGGCTTTTTTGCCCAAAGACATCCATTGGTCCAAATTCAGAACCAAATCTCACTTCCCGTAAGACTCTGAGGAAGAGCCATGAAAAAGGAATTAGACAAAGGCTTCCCGACGTGTTTTTCTTCTTCGTTTGAACTTGTAAAAAAACCTTAAATAGCATTTCTGGCCAGAGCATCACCCAGGATTCTTTTGCACAACAGGTCTGAGCGGAGGGCCGGATGTAGGTACAATGGCCCTGGTGCCCTATGAGGAGACAGCGGGAGTGGGGTTGCAGACGTTCCACAAGCCTCTTGCCACCTTCTCCTTCGCAAATCACAGGATCCAGATCCGGCAGGACTGGAGGCAACTGGGAGTCGCAGCAGTGGTTTGGGATGCGGTAAGTAAGCCTTGCGGGGCCCTCTGAAAATGTCCACATTTCCTTATAAGACTGATCTTTATTTTTTTTTTTAACGACTTTACTGAGATATAATTCACATACCATATACTTCACCTATTTAAAGGCATAGTTCAATGGGGGTTTTAAAAATACAGTTTACAGAGTAGTGAAACTATCACCACTTCAATGTTAAAACCTTTTAATTGTCGATGCCACCCCCAAACCCCTATCCCTTACTAACACTCCCCATGCTCCCGTCCCCAACCCCTGCCCCGATAGATTGCATTTTAAAGGTGAGTGAATGAAAGCTGAGGAAACTTAATGACTTGCCTGTCATTACCCAGTGGGTAAGAGAGAAGATCTGAAGGACAGCAGGAGCCCCTGACTGCTTTGGACACTTCATTGAGTTATTCTTTTTAAAATACTGCCAAAAAGTATTGTAAATGACAAAGCCCAAAATGAAGATCATGTGCTTTTCAGGTTTTCCATAGTTGTAATAGTCGCAAAGTTATTATTGCTTTTTTACTTCTTCCTCTCTCAGCACTGTTCTGTCTGCTTGAGAATAGTGACTTGTGCCCTCAGCATCTGGTGCCACGCCTAGGACTCAGTGGGAGCTCATTTATGTTGAACGAATGATTGGCACAAATACAGTTAGGCAGTTTTAGCCTTGTATTAGAGAAACAGGAATAAAAATCTTAATATATTCTAACTTAGTGATACCACTTCTAGGAATCCAGTCCAATGTAACTATATGAAAGCTATTCCTGTAACAATAAAGATAAATAATAATGAGGAATAGGAAGCCTCTTGAATGCTCACCAAGAGAGAAGTTGCCAATTATACTCAAGTGGCTATGAAAAATAAATTACAGTAAAAAAAAGTAACATTATACAATTCTTTTTATAGAATTTTAAGCAAATGCTAACTCACACATCAAGTATCCAAAATTGTGGCCAAAATTTACTTTCTTCTGTCCAAGACATATGGTGAGGGCCCCCAGTGGGCAGTGGCCAAGAGTGATGCAGCTCAGGGAACCTCGGGCACTGCACCGATTTTTCCCTCTGGGTGAAGTTGTGGCCTTGCTGGCCTGAGCTTGGTTTAGGACCTGGACAGTCCCTTAAACAGAATCGGAGATTGTTCATGTTAGTTCTTCCAGAATAGTTTTGTGAACCTCAAGTGTAAAAGTGCCGCGACAGTAAAAAATTAAACGTTCCAGATTCAGCAGGACCCCATCTTGTGTGGGCACTGTCCTTGCCCACTGCTGGGGGACGTTGGATGTGCTGTGTCTGTGCTTGCTTGGGGAGGTTATCTCACAGCAGCAGCTGAGTTCCTGTGTTTCGTTAAGCTGGGAATCGAACCTTGCAGTGGGAGAGGGGAGTGTGTGTGTGGTCTCTTCCTGCCCACGTATAGCTGACCTGAACCTTGCAGCTCCTAACGCGCTCATTGACCTTAATCATAATCACACTGTTTTGACTCAGGCCATCGTTCTTTCCACATATCTGGAGATGGGAGCCGTGGAGCTCAGGGGCTGCTCTGCTGTGGAGCTGGGAGCTGGCACGGGACTGGTGGGCATAGTGGCTGCCCTGCTGGGTGAGTGTGATGCATTGGCTCACTCCTTAGTGAGCAGAATTTGTTGAGAGGTATATTTGCTGTTTTCTTAGCATGAAACCCATTGTTGGTTTTCACCTTACTGGGTTATTTTCTTCCCCCTGTGCTGATGTGTTGTGGGCCAGCTACAGTTCCCCTAACTCCAGTAAGGCTGACAGGCTAATTTCTCTCTCCCTCTCGTCCTGTTATTTATATTGCTCATGGGAGACTGCTTTGCCCCCTTCAATTCTGTGATGCCAATGGTAAGATCTTAAGGTGGCTTTGGTTTCAAAGATAATCTTATCCAGGTATATAGTTTTTTATACTTTAATGTGCTTTGGATTTAACCCTGTGAAGTAGATAGAGCAGATAGTCTCTTTTCTTCATTGCTGAGGAAACTTTGCTGGTTTTTCCCTGCTAGGGAGTGTTGGCCCCACTATAGCTTGTACTGGCAGCTTATATTAAAAATTTGTATTAGCCAAGTGTGGTGGTATACACCTGCAGTTCCAGCTACTTGAGAGGCTGAGGCAGGAGGATCACTTGAGCCCGGGGTTTGAGTCCAGTCTGGGCAACATAGCAAGACCCCATCTCAAGAATAGATAAAATAAAAAATTATATTAATAGTGTACAGTTTTAAATTCATTTCAAGTTTTGTCATTTTAACATTTGATTTGCAGACATTAATTCAGGCCTAGAGCATTTTTGAGTTTCATTATTATTTTATTATTCACTGTTGACTCCTTTCTACAACTGACTCATACTGTTCAAACTATTCAGTGATGAGGATAGATCAGCTTCCGAGATGCCATATATAATATTCATCAATCACTTCAATATTGTCACCTGGAGCTCTTGTGAAAGTGAAGATTATGATTCAGTGGGTCTGGAGTGGTGTCTGAGAGCCTGTATTTCTTTTTTTATTTAAAAAAAATATTTTTAGAAACAGGGTCTTGTTCTGTAGCTCAGGTGGGGATTCAGTGGTGTAATCACAGCTTACTGCAGCCTGGAACCCCTGGGCTCAAACAATCCTGCCTCAGCCTCCCAAGTAGCTAGGACTGCCGGTGTGCACCACTATACTTGGCTATTACTTAAAAAGTTTTTGTAGAGATGAGGTCTGGCTATGTTGCCCAGGCTGGTCTCAAACTCCTGACCTCAGGTGATCTTCCTGCCTCAGCCTCCCAAGTCGCTGGGACTACAGGTGTGAGCTGCTGTGTGAGAGCTTGCATTCTAACAAGCTCCCAGTGGTGACGCCTACACTGCTGGTTCTCGGACCACACTTTGGTAGTCAGGATCTGGGATTCCAGAGCATTTTGAACTCACCACATTGTCTACAGGTATTCTGTGACCTGCTAAAGCCCCTCTTTTGTTCTGCTTTTTTTCTGGGAACTCATTCTTTTATTTTTTATTTAATTTTTTCAAGCCAACTTTACCAGCAGGAATGGGAACTCTTTTCTTTTTCAGTATTCCTTTTTTTGCTTAGGTGTTGCTTTCCAAAATCTCATGGGGAGCACAGGCAGGGGTGGTGGTTAGAAGTATACATAAATTGATTTAGGTTTCCGTTTGTCTACAGCCACACCACTTAAGTCATTGTTCAGGAGGCCCTTGCTGGTACGCTGCCTTTTACTCTCCTCAGGCAAGCCTTATAAATTCCCCTTGTATGTTAGGTATTATTTTTAATTTTCATTTTCAAATAAAACTGCCATTCTGGGAGAATCCCACTTTCTGAAGTCCTGATCAGTGGAGATCTGGGATTCAAAACCAGGCTTGCCAGACATGGCAGCCCAAGTATTTTCCCTTCTATGATACCAACTTCCCTTTCTGCTGATATGAGAAGAGTTAACTAGAAGGGGAAATGAGGTTTCTTCTGTACCTCCTGAGAACAAGGGCTCCATGCAAAACTTCATTGGCTGGTGTAGAGACTTGTTACTGTGGTAAAGTGCATAGGTCTAGTTACAATTGGTTTGGATACATCTTTTAACTCTTGGTAGCTGTGTGACCTTGGGCAAGTTGCTTAACCTCTAAACTTTGATTGCCCCATCTGTAAAATGGGGATAATAATAGTATTTATTCCACAGTGAGGATCCAGTGAGACTGTGTATAGAAATCTGTTAGCTCATTGACTGACACAAAGGAAATGCTCCGTGAGTGTTGATTGCTATTCTGAATACTTTTTCTGATCTAGAAATCCGGACATCTGTGTTTGGGAAAGTCATGATAAGTTATTTCAAGTACCATCCCAGACTGAGGGATTAGTTAGCTGTTGCCACAAAAGACTTGGTTGGTTCTGGGAGTGGTCTAGAACAACAGAACAGCACACAGTGTTGTTGTGATTAGGAGATGTGTGCTTCACAGCCCAGCTTCACTGTCCTTTCCTGCCCCACCCTGAAAAAGGATTAATCACTGCCTTCTTTCTTTTCCTGTAGTGTCTGGAATGCTCCCACCTCTATCCCAGCTTTGTTACATTTTGTTATAGGCCATTTTTTCATGGGTCTGTCTCTGCTGGCAGGCTGAGGCTCTTGAGAAATGGGACCAAAGCTCCTTCTGTGTGTCCTTGGCTCTTGTATAGCACTCGCCATGCATTAGACATTCAAATAGTTTGGAATAAGAGATGAACAAACTAGATTGCAGCCTTTTTGAAAAAATCATGAAAATTAATAGTTTTGTTAAAAACCTGATGTAATTCTATTACAAAACAAACCTAAAAGCAGTCTAAAGGAGAAGGAAAAACCCACCAGTGATTCTAATTATTTATGACTCTGCAACATAATTGCAATTATCATTTTGGTGTATATTTCCTTCCATTCTTTTTTCTCTGTATTAATCATGGTTATAATTATGGTAATATATATGTGTATATCTGTATACACATACATATATAATGATTTATTTAACATTATGTCATAAGCATTTCTCTGCTACTATATGATTTTCATATTCACTGTTCGTTGTTATTACAAAGTATTAGGCTGGAGAAGTTTTGATGCTGAAATCTGAGGGTAGGGAAAAGTTAATCTCTTTAAAACAGAGTTAGGTGTGGTGGCTCATGCCTGTAATCCCAGCGACTCTGGAGGCTGAAGCAGGAAGATGCTTGAATGCAGGAGTTTGAGGTTGCAGTGAGCTGTGATCGCACCACTGCGTTCCAGTCTGGGCGACAGAGTGAGACCCTATATCCTAAAAAATAACTAAAAAATAAAATAGAAACAGTGAGAACTAAAACACATAGTGATTTTGAAGTGTCAGAAAGGGATTGATTGTTATCTTTTAAAAAGTGTTTTTGTTTTTCGTAAACTTAGTCATTTATTCCTAAATTCAGGGAGCATCTTCCACGTGCCTGGCAAATTGCTACAGGCAGAGCAGTGAACAGGAAGGCAGGTGTCACAAGAAGCTTACATTCTAAGTCTGATCAGGGGAGGGGAGTGGTAAAGAAAAAAGCCAAAAAGTGGTGCTATGCAGACATTAATATAGGGTGATAAGACTTTACTGTTAAAAAAAAACCAAACAGCTTTCAGTGGTATTCATAGCAAGATGGGAGGAAAAGAAAGAAAAACCAGCTGCTAATTCCTGAGCAGTTCCTATGTTCTGAGGGCTGTGCATTTGCGGTCTCTCATTCTCACAGTGACCCTGCATAATAAGGAGACCTGTCTGGCTTAGAATTCTCTTCAAGTGGTGAAATGGGCGGGGCATGGTAGCTCATGCCTGTAATCCTAGCACTTTGGGAGGCTGAGGCAGGAGGATGCTTGAGCCCAGGAGTTTGAGGTTGTAGCGAGATACAGTGATGCAACTGCACTCTAGGCTGGCTGACAGAGTGGGACCTTGAAAAGAAAAAAAGTAGTGAAATGAAGGCTTAATGGAGGGTAAGTAACTTAACCAAGGTCACAAAACTAATGGATTTTGGTTAGGAACTACTTCTCCATGGTCGCTTTCCACGGCTTCAGTCACCCGTAGTCTGCGTCGGTCTGAAAATATAATAGGTGAGTACAGTGCAAGAAGATATTTTGAGAGAGAGAGTGAGCGTACACATTCACATAACTTTTATTATAGTATATTGTTATAATTCTGTTTTATTATTAGTTATTGTTAATCTCTTACTGTGCCTAATTTGTAAATTAAACTGTACCACAGGTATATGTATACAGGACAAAACATAGTATATATAGAGTTTGGTACTATCTGTGGTTCAGCCATCCACTAGAGGTCTTGGGATGTATCCCCTGCAGGTGAGAGGGGATTACTGTATTCATAGAAGAAAAATAGTCCATCTTGGAGATAGGATTCTGTAAGTTGGGCTGGAGTCAGGGAATCTGGATTTTAAGAGCTTTCCATGTGATTTGATGGCCAGCCTACCCTGGGAACCACTATTTTAAAATATAATGCTCAGAAAGATAGTGTCTTTTACTTTTCTGTAATTCTAGTGCAAATCTCTGCTGAACTCTTGACTTGTGTGTTTAACTGAAAGCTGGATATCTCTACCCGGCTATTTCCCACCACCTCAAACAATACATGTTTAAACCCGCACTCTTCTTGAATGCTTTCCAAACTCATTCTTCCTCCTTTGTTCTGAGTTGGTATCACTGTCCAAGTAGTCACCCATGCCAACTCCTTGACTCCCCCTCTACCTCCCACCTCCTCTGCTGATTCTATCTTTTAACTACTTCTTGAATCCATTTCTCCCTTTCCATTGCCACTGCCTGGCTTGAGCTCTCATCATGTTGCCTGCGTGATCATATCACCCTCCCACCTGACTTTTCTGTCTCTGCACTGTCTTCTCAAACCCACTTTCTCAATAGCCATCATAGTGGCCCATTGAAAATGCAGAATCGAGGGGGTGACCTGTGCTTAAACATTTCTCTGCCTTCCCTCTACCTGCCTGCAAGCTAAATCCCAGGCTTTTTAGCAAGGCGTGGTGCTCTCACCTGCCCGCCTCTTCAGCCTTGTTCTTCTTCAGCATGACTGCACTGCTCAAAGGTCCTGTGCACGCATGCTGCTCCAGCCTGTCTCTTCTGCCTTGAATGCCTTCTCTTCACCGCTTTCCCTTGGTTCATGCCACATCTTTTAAGTGTAAGCTCAGATTTTCCTTTCTTTGGGAATTTTTGATTGACCCCTGCTCCTCTTGAAGAATTTCTCCTTTGTGACCACGTGATTTCCTATGCACACCTGTATTCCTGTTACTTTACTTCCCACATTGCATCACAATAATGTTTGTGTCTTTCCCTTATGAGAATCTGAGCTCTGAGTAAGGACTTCCTTGCTCATCTTTGTATCTCTAGCACATAGTATGTGCTTGAATGTTTGCAAAAATTAAGGTGTTACAAAACTAAAAGTGATGAGACATGTTTACATGTTCCTTTTCCATTACTAAGTGACAGCAGGCTGTATTGTCTTTTTATAAACTAAATATTGACTCACTTCCCTCCTTACCCAGCATAAATCTCATGGGCAGTCATTTTATCATCATCTTCACATACCATCAACACCCTGCCCTTCCTTGCTTCCTGTTATTCACTAGGCTAAAAACAACCCAGGTTAACTGCAGCTTTCCACCTGTCCCAGGCCTGTGCCCGTGCAGCTGAGCGTGGCTGGAGGAAAGACTGCTGTGGAGTCTCACCATAATTTCATGATCAGGAACCTCGAGGGGGCTCTTGATACTGCTGGGCAGTCACACTCTGCTTTCTGTCTTACTCTGCTGAGTGACTGTTTTATATTTTTGTTCTCTCAAACCTCCAGTCATTCTGTCCTCACTCTTAGCTAATGACATTTCTTACTGCACTGCTAAACCACCCAAACGATGCAGTCAGCAAAATTCAGACTGGGAAACCACAGGACACGTGATCTGTTTCTTCTCTACACTGCTAGGGAAAGAAAGATAGAAAGGAAACTGAGAGAGTAAATGATAGAGTTAATGCATCCTCTGCACCCCCAACCCCAATTAAGCAAATAAAACACCAAGAAACCCCAAACCAAAAACAAAACCAAACCATAAACAAAGCTGTAATGTTCAGGAGTGGACAGTAAGGAGTGATACCCATGAAAGCCAGGAAAGTGGTTAGTTGTCGGTGGGTTGCATTTGGGAGCTGGCTTGTGGAGGGTGTCTGGGGATGTTGCAGCAAGGTGCAAGCCAGAGCATCCTTCACCTGGATCATTGTGGTAGTCTTGCTCCACTGCCAGAGGTTCTGTTAGAACCTAAGTCAGCCCATTCATATTTCCCCTCAGCAATTTCCAGTGGCTTCCTATCTCAGTAAAAGCCAAAGCAGTTTCAAAACATGACCTATATGACCTATGGGTCCCTAGATGACCAGCCTCCCTTCCCATAACTTTAACCTCATCTCCTGCTACTTTGTTCCTTGCTCACTCTGTTCCAGTCACTCCAGCTTCCTTGCCTGCCCCACCAGGACTTTGTACTTGCTTTTCTGTCTGCCAGGAATGTTCTTCCCCTTGATGTATACTTGGTTATTGCCTCACTCCCTTCACGCCTTTACCTAAGTCCCCTTCTCAGTGAGCTCTTCCCTACGTACCTGACCTAAAATTTCACACCAGCCTCCCTTCCTGATGTTTCATGTCTCTTTCCTGCTTTATTTTTTTCTTTAGCATGTCACCAACTAATATATGGATATTATGGTTTTTTTTTTTTTGAGGCAGAGTCTCACTCTGTTGCCCAGACTAGAGTGCCGTGGTGTCAGCCTAGCTCACAGCAACCTCAAACTCCTGGGCTCAAGCGATCCTCCTGCCTCAGCCTCCCGAGTAGCTGGGACTACAGGCATGCACCACCATGCCTGGCTAATTTTTTCTATATATTTTTAGTTGTTTGGCTAATTTCTTTCTATTTTTAATAGAGACAGGGTCTTGCTCTTGCTCAGGCTGGTCTCGAACTCCTGACCTCGAGCGATCCTCCTGCCTTGGCCTCCCAGAGTGCTAGGATTACAGTGTATATTCTGTTTTTTTGAAAGACATCTTATTGCCTTTCTCTTCACTTGAATGTAAGCTGTATGAGGGTAGTGGTTTTATCCCATGGCTGATGGTAGCCACTCGTATTTGTAGAATTGATGGATGTTATGGGGAGTGGTCCACTGGCATTAAGATCCTATTCGAACTTCTGGGATACCTAAATAAGTTAGAAGTAGCCTCCAAAATACCTGGGACAGACATTAGAGAAGGTTTATATCTAAGAGCTATTAAAATGAGTACCAAGGTGATATATAAAAGACTAGATCACTCCAGTATTGCCAACAGAGCATTCTTTGGATTGTTAAGAAATCCAGAGATAAAGTTCTAAGTCAAACAAGGAAAAGGATGTCTCCAATTTTTATCATCAGAAGAGATGAAAACTATCTTTGAATTCTGCTCATTGGGCAACACACTGTCTAGCAATGAACAGTCGAAGTGGTAGGTCCAGGCTTGTAAAATCTGACAACTTAAGTATAAGCTCCCGCTGAGATAGTGTAGTGCAGCTGGTCTGGCATCCTGTGGGGGGATTACCTATGAAGATTATCAACTGAAGAAGGATGCAGGGGAGAAATAATTTTATGAAAGAATGAAACATAATTTTAAATTTCAGAACTTCTGGGACCAAAACTAAACAGGATTACACTTGTTCTATTGTTCCTACAACATAGAAGAGGTATATCAAACTTAACCTTATGTGGTTGCTTCACCTTAAGGATAACTACAGATCAGTCTTCTCTCATTCATATTGGTTCAAAAAGTTAAATCTTTTAGTTCATCATCAACAACCCACAAGAAACAGATTAACAAAACTTTGCCATTAATTTTCTACACGGTATGTAGAAGCTTAGCACTTAAAGAACATGATCTAGCATTTAACCTATATTAATTTAATATAACTAATTTTTAAGTTTACAGTTTTTCAATGATTATATATGTATTATGTAAACATACAGGTTGGCTGCTTCATAACAGCATAAGGAGAGGTGGACTGGGATTTCTTAGAGCTGATTTGTCTCTTCCCTAATTCTTTTTTAAGCTTTAGCCCCACAAAACAGCCTTTTTCTGTTTTTTGGTATCTTGTCATTTTTGTAATTATAGTCTGCTCCCAGATTTTTCCTTCTCGGATTTCATTTTACCACGAGGTCTACTGACTTAAGCTTGTGACCTAATGAGTGAAGAAGTATGGGCCAGCTCTGCTTGCAGAATTCAGAAGCATCAGTTTGTGTCACTTGGTAATTCTGCAGTTTATAGGCACAACTTCAGCATATAGCAGGTTTGTCATAGAGGCAAATCAAAGGTTCATGTTTACCAACAGGCAGTGCAGAAGGAGCCGGTAGTCATTGTTCTGTTGCAGTTGTCCATGTAGACTGATACTCGACATGTCAGGTGGAATATGTAGAGACACTCTACATTTAACTTGATCCTTTCTCTACCTATTAGAGTTGTACTGATGTGCACATACTTTTTCTTTGTCCCACATTGTAGGTGCTCATGTGACTATCACGGATCGAAAAGTAGCATTAGAATTTCTTAAATCAAACGTTCAAGCCAACTTACCTCCTCATATCCAATCCAAAGTGGTTGTTAAGGAGCTGACTTGGGGACAAAATTTGGGGAGTTTTTCACCTGGAGAATTTGACCTGATACTTGGAGCTGATATCATATATTTAGAAGAAACATTCACAGATCTTCTTCAAACACTGGAACATCTCTGTAGCAATCACTCCGTGATCCTTTTAGCTTGCCGAATTCGCTATGAACGGGATAACAACTTCTTAGCAATGCTGGAGAGGCAATTTACTGTGAGTAAGGTTCATTATGATCCTGAAAAAGATGTACATATCTACAAAGCACAGAAGAGAAACCAGAGGGAGGACTTATAATTGGCTATAATTTATAAGAATGTTGTTATTGAGTGTGTCCATTAAGGTCTTAAACTGGGATTCTAACCATATTTAATGAAATGGCTTACTGTACAAAAAGTCTAACCAAAGGTTCTTTCAGGGGACAAAGAACATGTGCAGTTTTAAAACAAACCAGTCCTCTGTCCCATTGCTGTGATTTTTAGTCATATTTTACTCACTCTGAAATTCAACATTAAAGAAAAGTATGAAATTTTGGTTTAAGCTGTTTTTGTGTACCACGCTACTCCCTCTTGATAAAAACAATTTTCACTGATGATATGAAGGGCGGGTAAAAAGTTGTCTTTAAACTAGTAATCTTGGTGAGGTTAAATCATGCAAATTATTTTAAGCATGTTCTGAGATATATAATGTTTAGCCCAGTTTTCTAATTTTCTGGATGTAAAAAAAAGAGAGTTAACATATATTCCTTGAACTGCTTGTGCTATTGAAATCTTTTGCCCCATTTAGGTCTTTTTTTTTTTTCCCTGAGACAGAGTCTCACTTTGTTGCCCGGGCAAGTGCCGTGGCATCAGCCTAGCTCACAGCAACCTCAAACTTCTGGGCTCAAGCAATCCTCCTGCCTCAGCCTCCTGAGTAGCTGGGACTGCAGGCGTGAGCCACCACGCCCGGCTAATTTTTGTTGTTGTTTCTATTTTTAGTTGTCTGGCTAATTTTTTTTTCTTCTATTTTTAGTAGAGACAGGGTCTTGCTCTTGTTCAGGCTGGTCTTAAACTCCTGAGCTCAAGCAATCCACCTGCTCAGCCTCTCAGAGTGCTAGGATTACAGGCATGAACCACTGTATCTGGCTCCCATTTAGGTCTTAAACATTTTTGGTTGTTTTGAATAGGATGGGTTTTCTGAGGTCTCCTATCATGCTTTTTGGCTTAATTTTAGGTTTAGTTATATAAACAAAGGAATAAGTAAAATAAAATTTTAGTTACTTTTTAAAAGCACCTAAAATCTTAGACTGGAATAGATATCTTTAAATCAAAAGCTATGGTTTTCCCCTTCAGCTTTATCCTTTCTCAAATGTTATTGTGTATTTATTTCCTAGGCTTTCCCTGCCTCTTTATAATGCACAGGATGTCAATAAAGTTTTAAATCTCATCTCTCCCTGAGAGGTCAGCTCCTCAAATACAAGCTCCTTCTGTGTTGCATTTGATCATTCAGTGTCAGAATCCCCAGTAGACGGGGAGCCTCACGAGGGCCAGGAATGCTTCTGCCTCTTCCATTGTTTGCTTCCCCAGTATCTGGTGTATCATACACAAATAAGGAAGAAGATACATTCCATTTAGAGGGTATTGACCTCCTTTGGGTTAAATAATTGCTACATTGTTTTATGATTTTTTTATTTCTTTTTTTTGAGACAGAGTCTTGCTCTGTTGCCCGGGCTAGAGTGCTGTGGCATCAGCCTAGCTCACAGGAACCTCAAACTCCTGGGCTTAAGCGATTCTCCTGCCTCATCCTCCTGAGTAGCTGGGACTACAGGCACACGCCACCATGCCCGGCTAATTTTTTTTTTTTTTTATTTTTAGTTGCCCGGCTAATTTCTTTCTATTTTTAGTAGAGATGGGGTCTTGCTCTTGCTCAGGCTGGTCTCAAACTCCTGACCTCAAGGGATCCTCCTGCCTCGGCCTCCCACAGAGTGCTAGGATTACAGTGTGAACCACCATACCCTCCCGGTCTGTCTTTGATTATCTTTGATAGACTTTATGAATGAAGTTACACAAATCTTTTTGACAATATAAAAGCTTAAACAATAGCTTAAACAAATTTAGACTGCAAGAATATTATAATCTCAATATGGTATCTGATACTAGAGATAGATTTTTTTTTTAACAAAACATTAAAAACAAGACCTTTTTAACCCTTTTATGAATATACTGGATGTAAAAATATGCATTGTTATTTTCTACATATATTTAAAATAGCTTTCCTTTAATAAAGGTCAATTAAAAATTGTGAGTATTCTGCACTAGTTCAGCACAATGCTGATAAATGCACATGAAATGGAAATAGCTATAGCTTACTGAATCCATCAGATACCAATACTGCACCATGAATATATATGGAAGATCTTTTAAAACAAGTGAAATAAAAGCCTGGCAATATCACCAACACTGTAATGAAAAGCCAGTCCCATTTAGGTATATTATTAGAAATCAATATGTTAGAGTTCAGTTTCTTTAAGATCCCTGACTTTGCAGATAGGTATTAAAATGGATGGCGGTAGGGCGGGGTGGAAGTAGGGAGCTTCGAGATGCCTGGGTGCTCTGCCAGGTGAGGTAAGCTGTTACTATGTTATGTTTTACATTTTTGTAAGATTAAGAATCAGAAAAGGTTGAAGGTAATTTTTCTTTCTAGTAGAAGGACAAGCAAGAAAAACATCAGGAATAGTTTGGTTGTGTAAGTGAAAATCCAGTGATTTTTCTTTGGGTTTAGAACGTTGTTGTGGGTCAGGTTCCCTGGAGAAGTAGATTCAGAGATGGAGATTAGGGTGCAGAAAGTTTAAATGGGAATGCTTTCTAAGACCAGAACTTTGAGGCAATCAGAGAAGCATGACTGGGAAAGAGGGAGAAGTTGAGCTGGGATGCAGTCAGGAAGGTACTCGGCTAACTCTTCAGAGCTGGATGCTCCTGTATGGACTAGTGACTAGATGCAAGGGGCATGACCTTGGGCTGAGGACAGTACCTGCAGTGGGACTCACTTGGTAGCCATCAGCCACCAACACGCCCAGAAGCTGGGGAATGAGTGCTTCAGGGGTGTGTGCATGTGTGTGTGCATGTGTGTGTGTGTGTGTGTGTAAGTGAGAGAGAGAGAGAGAATAAACACCTGGGCAGCACACCAGTGTCCACTACAAATGTCAGTGAAGTTGGGACATATTTTTTATTTATGTTAGAAGTATTAATTTATCCCATAAATCTACATTTTAAGTGTGCTTGTTTTGTCCTCAAGTTAAAGATAGAAACCTAGTTCAAACCTACTTTGTTAAGCCTCGATTCTCAGATCGCCCAATTTCTTTGAACTGTAATGTAATACAGTTTTAAGTAATCTAGTGGGTATCAGTAACTTTTTCCTCAATATCAACTACTACTGCCAAGATGCTATATTAAAATACACGTATGACTCCAGGTTCTTAGAACTCCACTATAAAGAATGCTATTGTTTTACAAGTGGATCACTCTTAAGGGGAGCTTGCTTTAGTTCATGGTAGATGGCCTGGGTGCTATCTTCAAATAGTTTCTCGTTGAACATTTATTCTTTTACGCAAAAGGATCAGAATTCTAATTGATCAAAATACTTAAAGTTAACTGAACACTAGATTGAAAACTCATGGCAGAACGGTAACATTGTTTAGATTTTTTTTTTTTTTTTGAGACAGAGTCTCACCTGGGCTACAATGCAGTAGAGTCAGCCTCGCTCACAGCAACCTCGAACTCCTGGGGTCAAGTGATCCTCCTGCCTCAGCCTCCCCAGTAGCTGGGACTACAAGCGCGCACCACGATGCCCAGCTAATTTTTTTCTATTTTTAACAGAGATGGGGTCTCACTCTTGCTCAGGCTAGTCTTGAACTCCAGACCTCAAGCGATCCTCTCATCTTGGCCTCCCAGAGTGCTAGGGTTACAGGTGTGAGCCACTGTGCCTGGCCAGAATGTTTTAGCAAATATAATTTATGATCCTCCTAGGAGCATAAATAATATTTGCATTATGCTTTATATCTCAAGTGTTAACACAGTGTTCTGTTCATAAAGGGAGTTCAGTAAACACTGATATATGAAAAATACAGATTTCTTTACAGATGAATTAATATTGAATTACCTAATTTCTGTGCTTTATTTTTCCTTGTCAAGGTAACAGAGAAAGAAGTTTTCAGGGATATTACAGGCATGGTGGGCTCACACCTGTAATCCCAGCACTTTGGAAGGCTGAGGTGGATAGAGGATTGCTTCAATCCAGTAGTTCAAGACTAGCCTGGGCAATGTAGTGAGACCTCATTCGAGCTATGATTGTACCACTCTACTCCAGCCTGGCTGACAGAGTGAGACCCTGTCTCTGCACATAAATAAATAAAAATAATAATCATCATCATCTGATGTTCAACCGATGGACAGAAAAATAAAGTAATAAAATCAAAGTATATTCTCAATAACAAAATTACCGTGAATATATGTAAAAGATTCACTTCCAGTAATCAATACAATTTAATTGCTATTTACTTTATGGGAAGTATTTTCTACCAATTCTTTTTTTTTTTTAGAGATACAGTCTTGCTCTGTCACGCAGACTGGAGTGCAGGTGGCACGATCAAAGCTTAACTGAAACCTACAAGTCCAGGGCTCCACAGATCCTCCTGCCTCAGCCTCCTGAGTTGCTTGGATTACTGCCACTGGCCCAGCTTCTACCGATTCCTAAATTAACAAAACAAAAATAAAACCTTACTTTTAAAAATCACTATATAATATACTCAGTATTGTTAGGTGGTCCTGGATAATAGGGTCTGACTTAATAGTTGGTAAAATAGATGTGATTTATTTTAGTGTTAGAGAAATGGTCATAATCTTAGTGCTTTCCAGAACCTCTACCTAGAGAGAAATAGCATTTTCAAAGTCTTTAATAAGAATGAGGTGAGTCACTGCAGTGAGCATAGACAGCTTTGCTCTGGGAAACTGGAGACTTGTGTTCTCATAGCACTGACATGAGCAGCAAGACATCTGGGTGTTCCTCTCTCAGCTCTGTGTTTTACTTTAAAATTTGAGGATTTGTTAGCTCTTTCTGCTCCAAAATCATGTTGTACTTTTCATTCTACAACCAGGGAAGGGTTAAAAATTTAGTAATACTAGAAAAGACGGCATGTGGAAAAATTAAATTTCTTTGCCGAGAATAGTTGTTTCTGAAGGAGATTGGAAGGGAAAACAGTTTAACAGAGATGAGAAGAGGAAAGCCTACTTACTTTATAACCTTGTGTAAGGTTGTTGCTGCTACTTCTAATTTTCCTTCCTAAAAAAAAAAAAATAGACTGTAAAGTTCGATGTAAAAAATACTAACCAATATTGATAATAAAAATAATTCAGATTCTTAACAAAATGCTTAGGAAATCACCTCCAAATATGAAGAAAACCACACTTCAGAAATAATTTCTCCTCTCAGTATCCTAGAGATATACTAATTTGTGTATATCTAGTTACTGACTTGTATACATATGTAAGTCAAAAGTTTCAGACAACCTAAATGTCCACAAAAGAGGGTACTGGTTATATTGCTATATCAGTACAATGGAAACAGTTTATAAGCCACCATTTGTGTAAAAAAGGGAGAGGGAGGAGAGAATGTGTAACATTTGTGTGTATATGCACAGATTTGACACTAAAAGGATACACAAGAAACTGCTTTTGACTGCCCTTTTGCACTGTTTAGTTTTTTACAAGCGTACATATTTTCTAAAAAAACTAAGAAATAACGACATTATCAAGAAAGTGAAAACTTACAGGAGAAAATATTATTAAGGGTCTAGTATCTAGAATATATAAAGAACTCATAACTGAACAAAACTCAATTAAAAAAATGAGTAAAGGACTTGAACAGACATTTCTTTAAAGAAGACATGCAAATGGCCAAACACACATGAAAAGATGCTCCACATCATTAGTCATTAGGGAAATGCAAATCAAAACCACAATGAGAGACCACACCCATGAGGATGGCTATTATTTTTTAAATGGCAGAGTAAGTGTTGGTGAGGATGTGGAGAAGTCGGAACCCTCATACATCAATGGTGGAAGGTAAAATGGTGCAGCCGCTGAGGGAAAGTATACCGGTTCCTCAAAAAGTTCAACATAGAATTACCATATGACCCAGCAATTCTACTCCCAAGTATATACCCCAAAGAATTTTTTTTTAAATTTCAAAATATTAAGAGGGTACAAATGTTCTCGTTACTTGGATAACTTTTGTAATGCTCGAGTCAGAACCTTAAGTGTGCCCATGACCTGAATAGTGTTCACTGTACCTGGTAGGTAGGTTTTTTTTTTAACCCCACTCTCCCCCCAACCGCTCCCCGCTTGACTTTTACTTCCCTCTGTGCACGTGTGCCCATCAGTTAGTTCCAGTTTATTAGAAAGTACATGTGGTGTTTGTTTTTCCATTCTTGAGATACTTCACTTAGGATAATGGTCTCTATCCCAAAGATTTGAAAACAGGGACTCACTTGTACACAAATGTTCGTAACACTAGCATTCACAATAGCCAAACAGTGGAAACAACCCAAATGTCATCAACAGATGGATAAACTTTGTGGTATACACATACAATGGACTGTTACTATTCAGCTATAAAAAGGAATGAAGTAACTGATACATGCTACAATGTGGATGAACCTCAAAAACATGCTGTGAAAGAAGCCAGACATATTTGATTCCCATTTATATGAAATGTTCAGATGTAAATCCATAGAAACAGAAAGCAAATTAGTGGTTGCCAGAGGCAGAGGTGAGGAGGAAATGGGGCGTAATTGTTCAATGTTTATAGGGTTTCATTTTGCAGTGATGAAAATGTTTTGCAACTAGATAGAAGTGGTGGCTGCACAACATTGTGGATGTATTAAATACCACTTAATTGTTCATTTTAAAATGGTTAATTTCACGCAAACTGCAGCTCAATTAAAAATAAGTAAAAACAGCACTCAAACTCCTGGAAATTAACCTTTCTTTTCACATTAGGCTCTCATTAGAATTCTCAGCCCCAGTTTGGTCACTGTGCTGAAGGAAGATGTGGAGAAATTAAAATACACAGTGAGAGGAAGGATAACACTAAGGCAGTGCTTTTCTGGGTTTGCCTTAAGCAATTTAATGGTTAGTGGTACCATTTACAAGATGGAAAAACAAGCTGAAGGAAGATTTGAAGGAGAAATAAAAGTTGTTTTGGACCTGTGTTTTGCAACAAGTAGAAATGACAAATGAGTGAGTCTAGATTTTAATGGAGAGGTCAAGACTAAAACTGTGTAAGTCTATCTGAATTGTATCCTTGGGTGTGTGTCTTAGCTTTTTGAGGACTTTTCTTGTCACTTCAGTGCCCGGAAATGTGTCCTCAATGAGTCTGTCAAGTGACAGCATGGAAGTCCAAGCACCTGAACATGGCTAACAAGTAGGATGACCACAGATTCTGATTTGCTCAGCACAGTCCTGGTTTATGCCTGTTGTCCCCATGTAATTAATATCACCCTTTCACTCTCAAAAATGTCTCATTTTATACAATAAATTATATGATCATTCTTTGTAGAAAAGAAATGATATAATTCTTTCAATACAATGGCAGGTATAACAGGCTTAATAAACACATTTTGGCAATTAGAAAAAAGAATATACTTAGGAATAAATATAGCTGCTTATTTTCAGACGTTTTAGAACTTATTTCAGAAGTTCAATAGCATAGGAGAGAATCTTTTATTCTTATGTCTTAAGCAAAGATTAACCACATCCCCCACTTTGATTTTATAATATAATCACAGAATTTTAGAATTGCAAGGGGACCTGAGAAGTTATTTATTCTCATTATCCTTTCAGCGCGCACATGCATTTTACCACATCGGAGACAGCCGGTCATGTGTCTCCATTAGTCATCTCAATAGGATAGTAACACCTCCAAATCCTCAAACAGGCACTGTACAGTCTTGCTGAAAAAGAGACATTTTGTGCTAAAAATTAAGAGTGCAGTAAAATGAAGTACCTGAAGATATGTTCTTGTTGCTTGAATTAATTTTTTGTTGCTGTATAACACAAGCTTGTGATATATTCTACCATAACTTTTGCTCATTTAATGAAATTAATAAACCTAAGTCCAAGAAAATATGGCTTAATACAACTAGCAAAAACCAAAATATAGAGATCCCATCCCCAAAAAAGAGACTTACAGAGTTTTTAAAAGCATGTTTATGTGACTGCACATAAATGTTTGTGTAAAAAGGGCATTATGACAGTTGATACCACAAAGATTACAGTAAGAAAAAGCACTTTATGACAATATTTCACAAATTCACAAGGATCACTTTAATATACAAAGCAATTGCTACCATTCTGAACACAAAGCAGCTAATATGTACATAGTGTTAATAAAATGCATTGTAACTCAGTACATTTTTTTCTTTACACATAAAGCACAAAGATTTAGGTAAAAAAATTAAAACAGGGATGTTTCTAGAATGTAGGGAATTTTATTAGAAATGTATTTTCCTTATTATAGTCATTCATTTAGCATTAAACTCCAGTAGAAACATCAGTTAAAAAAATCAATACTCTGTTTTGTGCTGATAGTTTTGGGGGAAGTATTCTTTACCCCAATCCTCAAGGAAAAACCAAAAAGCCAAACACCCTTTCTCTCTAGGAATTTCCCTGATTATTTTGTTTCTAAAAAGTTTCAAGTGATACCTATAGGGTAGAAATAATTCCTCTTGTGGGGGTGGTGGTTTCAACTGACATGGACAGATCAGTCAAGGACAATTTTACATGGAAAACTGCTAACTAGCACTCTTCTTTGCCACCTCTAATAAATCTATACTCAAAGAAAAATGTTGACAAATTATTTCCCACTTTTAATATAAATAATTTTATTACATACACAAATTGGAGTGGCACCTGGATAAAAATACATCTATAAAGCATTTACCAATTTTAAAAACATAAGAAAATAAAACCTCCCAAACACAATGATAGGTCATTTCACTTGGCCAACTAACATAAGATCATTATCTGCAGGGATTTTCTTCCTTCCCTACCAATTTTTAAACTAGATTTACTCTCACATCTCTGAGATGCTCCTCAGACAGAAGCTTGGAAATGCCATGCTTCTGTAGGCAAGTATTAAATAATGCCGTATAAAGTAGGTAAAATTTGAATTTCCTACTGTTTGATTCTTTTCAAAGACATTTCCTAAAGATTGTTCATTTTCCTTTTACTTGCTGGTGAGAATAATTAAAAATGTATCATGTTATACCCAGCTGGGACCTGCACCCACAGTACCAGAATGCAGACAGGTCAATATTTTCTCTCTGTGCTAAACAACTTTGCCTGTTTATAATACCAACTTGCATCACAGGCTTTGTTCTATTTCATTTTTTTTTAAATTTTTCTTTTTTTAAAAAATAAATTTCAAGTTAAAACACCTGAAATATAATCCCTCCATTCAAACGTTATCTGGTCCCTCTTAAAGTTTGTCTGCCCCCTGAGGACACATACAAAGGCTTAAGCTACATTCACTAATCAATAAGAACTTATCACAAGCAGACGAGACAGATGGAACTTCAGCACCCTGTTTGAATTTATTTGAAATTCTTCCATACTGACTCAGCTTCATGATATGTTCAATCCCTCAAGGATTAATGCCTCTTCTAGCCATTGATTCTAGAGAGTCAAGGAAACCAGTTCCTAGTACATACAGTGACTGTGTAGTCAACTTAATAAAGTCAACATTATTAACATTAAAAGTATTCAAGATGTATGTAAGCCACCCAACGAAAAGTTCTAGTTGTGCTTTGTACAACTGAGTGAACAAATTTATCTCACAGCTCTTCACCTATAGGCCTACATAAGCACACTTCACCTTGCCCTTCCTCATCTGAAATTAGTCAAATTTAGGCAGTGTTTCCTTGATGTCAACAAAGCCAATTTAAAATGAAAATAATTTAGTAAAATGATTACTACATGTGGTCTCCATGATAACAATAATTTAAGGGCTTCAAAAATCTTTTACTATTCTGGAAAAAATTAATGGGTATTTTGGCATACAATATACAGTATTATGTTGGGATGAGGATAAAGTCTCATTTAAAACTGGAAATAAATATTATTCACTCGAATTACTTTTCCTTCAGTCTTTATCCATGATAAAAAAGAATAAAATAAGCTTTTAGCCCATCTTTTAATTAACTGGGCTAGTCAAATCTAATTTCCTGGTATTTTTCTTTTACAGCGATTTTTTAAGGCTAGCTTTGAGGTGCTAAAATATTTTAATCAATGAAAAGCTTCTAAAGTCACATGATTTGAAGATAGGAGAAAGACCAAAAAGTCAGTTGATAATTAACTGATGAGGGAATTCCTTAAGTTGCTAAGACCCAAACTGGGTCATTTTTAAAAGTGCAAGTTACACCAAACATTTACAAAGAATATAATGTAAATATAATCCAAATAAATATACAACTTTTGTATTAGGTCAATGGGAAAAAATATACCAACAATTCTCAGGGCTACAAAGGCAACAAAATAAAGCCTCTTGAAAATAACTGAAAAGGTATGTAACCACTATTTCTAAAACCCACTTTAATTCAAAATCCTAATTTTAATATATATTAGCCTTATATAATCCAACAAAATGAAGCAGCCTTTGATTTTCAAAATAAACAGAGACCAATTTATACTAATAGCTGACTCTAGCTGATCACAGAATTAAAAACTTATTAAATATGAAAAGAAGAAACCTAGATTGAAGTCACTTCAAGTAAGTAAAAGCATCCTGGTTTAAACAAACTTGTATCTTCCTAAGCCTTTGTATGATTCCACATGTCAACCCAAAAGGTTAAAAGATAGTAGGGATTAGTCCTGAGAGACAGAGATAAACTTCAGCCAGATGACATCTGATGGGACAGGCTGCCTAACTGGTATTGTGCTTTCAGAGACTAGCACTGCTGCTGACTACCGTCAAAACACATTTTCTGACAAAATCCCTGCTCAAATGAAACATCAAAATTCCTCCCCCAGGATGATTTTTGAAAAGTCAGTGGTTCCTTGTAAAAGCTATCTTTAAAATGTTCTTACCACTGTTATAGCTGCCAGAGACAAAGCATAAAAACCAAATACTTTTAGTGGGGGAAGTTGGGGAAGTTTTCAAGTGACTAGCAACATATTTAGAAGTATCAAGCCAAAGAAAACTTAATAATAAAATACTTGGAAGAAAATTAGATGATAAAAAAATCAATCATGAGTGCTGGAGTAATGCAGTCATAGAATCTACCAGAAGGGATGCAACAAACACACAAAAATGTAAAATTTCATCTGACCTCAATATACTATAATACTCAGCATTCCTGACGTAAGAGCTCTCAGAGCTTTAGATTATATACTGTATGTATATATGTACACATATATTATACAAATGCCATTTCCCGTCCCCCCCCCCAGGATATCTAAATGAACAGAGCACCTATGACAATATTATGGTTGCCAATATGGTACTGAGTTTGAAAAAGAATGAACTTAAAATTGTATCTGATATCAATTTTTTAATGAACAAATTGGATCTAGCCCTTTCTAAACCACTTTTCAGTTAAACACTATCAAAGCTCAAAAACTCCTAAGAGTAAGATATCAAAAATAAACCCCTCCCCACTTCATTTTTATTAGAGTTAATCTGTCCTATAGATAAAAGTGCCACATGGCCCTATATTTGCAAAGTGAGCGATACCAAACTTGCTAATTTCTAGGCAAATCAGTAGCATATGTACAAATTCCTATGATGACATTTTCATTCCCTTTTGGCCAATATGAAGAGGAAAACATTTATTACTGGTAATGTGGCCACATATGTTCTTGGCTACGGGATTTTTTTTTATTATGTCATTTTCTTAATAAAGGTTCTCAAAGCTTCATGCTTAAAAACAAACACCTTTTTCCCCCCAATTCTCATACTAAAAAAAAAAAAAAAAAGCCCGCACAAAAGATGCTTGATTTCTATCTGTATAAACTGAAATCTTCAAGTCTTTCCAAGGGTCTAAAACAGACTTAGCAACAGGATACATTCCTCACCTCGCATTCAGTAACTGACTTCAAACCAGTGCAATCTTCCTCAAAGTATAAAGGACCAGGTCTTTATAACTTAAAATCCACCCAGCTAATATGAATGTGATTGCCTTGATTTATCAGGGACTAAGAGGACCACCAACTTCCTAACTTAAGTAGAAAGCCTCAGCTTTTGAAAAACAGACAACTTTAGAGAATACGAATTGCTAAATACCAGGCAATTTTTCATTTGTGACACTTATGACATTCAGAATGTTCAATCTGACATTTTGACTCAATAAGAAATAATTCCAGTTTGTGAACAGATCTGTGACTTTGCTTGGTTTCTGTTAAACCAGTTTTAGAAAATGACATATCTATGCTGGTATACAATTTTTATGCTATAACTTTCCCCATTAGCTCAGCAGGACAAATATCAAACTTTACAGTCGTTTGACAGCCTTCTTGAGAATCTGGTGAATTGTCCAAACATAAAGACTACATCACTCAATTCTTAGAATGATGCTCCTTCATAAACTCTGTTCATCCTTGAAAAAAGACAATGGTTTGTTACAAACAAAAATATACCATTTACAAATACTAATTAAAAATCTTTTTTAAATGGACCCAATAATTAACACTTAAATCTGCACATTCTGTTATCATGTTAAGCAAAGTTAACTTCTTAATCCATTACTAAATATGAAACATTAACCTTCTAAGTTTCTTGACTCTTTTTTTAAAAAGAATTTCCTTCTCAAATGAGAAATTATAATCTAACATTATGCCAGTCTCCAAATTTTTAAAATCCACCGTAGTCTTATCTTTCTTTTAAGGGGTAACTTTTAGATTTATCAAACTTAGTGAATAAAACAAGTAATTAATAATTAAAAGTAGTATTAGGGGAACAATGTATGATATACACAAATATAGACTATTATAGTCAGGAATTAAAATAGGTAGCTCCTTTATAAAATGACAAAGGCAATATAGCATATTGGAAAGCTGAAACATAACTACCCTTTTTAGAAGAGAACAAAAAAATGTTTTGTAAGAATGACAATCCAAATATTGTAGTACAGTAGTCATTCAAATATGTCTGAAGAAAATTGCTTTCCTTGTGCAAATCTAAAATCTAACACTGTACTTTTTAGAACAATATCCCTACAACTTCTTTCATTTAAAAAATTCACTAGAGATTCTCTGTTGAAGTATGTTAATGTGGAAAAGATTTAGAATCAGTATTTTTCTACATGTAACATTTTATAAACAAATACATCACTGCTTTATTTAACATCTTGAAGGCTTTCCTGTTGGTGGTATAATGTAAGTGCAAAGGACAACAGTAAATTAGAAATATCCTTTTAAGTAAACGAGTGACAATATAAATATTTTTGAAAGTGAGGACAAAAACATTTATTAAAAAACCTTGTTACGTGACTCAAGGGGTTGGTTTACTAATCAGCATCTTTTTACTCAGAGTTTAGTACTAACTAAAATAAGCTTTGTAATTTTATTTACTTCAATTTAATTTAAAATTCAAATACCATGCTTTTTCATTTAGTTGGTTACTTCTTTTAATGTATTCAAAAATGTTGAACACATACAGAACTGAATTAAGAAGCAACAACTGCCCTATGGAAGAGCTGTAGTTAATACAGAATGTTTGTAAGAACCAAGGACAACTTTTCAGTATTGAAGAAGAGAATGTACATAGAAAGCACTCCAAATTCATTACTAATTTCTTCAATACCATACTAAAATTCTTTTTTAGAGGGTAAGAGGGTATGTCTCTTAACAATTTTACATAATTGACAATGAAAATGTGAAAACATGTCAATTTGGCAATCAACACTTCTTCATTGTACCTTACTTACTTTATGCATGCGGCCCACATATTACTTCAGCTCAAGAGGCTGGGGTAATTCTGTCCCTAAGGCAATCAAGGAGCTCAGCACAAACCTTGAAATCATTTTAAAAAATATTTTCTTTTCCTTATTTCCCCCATCAATTTACAAGAAACGAATTATTACTTCTTGAGGAGGGTGGGCGTTGAAAAGCAGAAGTCTCTTCATGATTCCTGGCGCTGAAAATTTCTTGAGGGGAGAAGTGGAGGCAGGTGTTGGAACATTCACAGTTTAATGCAAAAGCACAAATGAATGAAATTCTGAAGTTGCTTTCAGGCAGTTTTGCGCATAGAAAAAAAGAAATGTTTAGAAAATAAAATGTTTATTTTGTCTTTCTGGTTGTGGCCAAGCCAGTTCATTTTCCACCTTAACAGGTGAAAATTTAAATCCCAAATTAATCTGATTTGTGGCAGTAAAGGTCCTTAAGTGCTTTTAGCTCCTCAATCAATGTCTTGTTTTGGTTTTCAAGCACTGCCACTCTGTTTTCTAAACATTTCACATATTCTTTCTTCTTTCTGCGACATTCTCGGGCTGCTTCCCTACAAGGAAAAAAGGACAGGAAAAATTATGCAAATGATTTCTGTATCATTTATTTTGGGTTAGAGTACTTTTTAAAAGAGAAATAGCTCAAAGCAACAAACATTTTTGTACATATTAGACATCTGAAAAACATACAGAATGACTTGGAAATTATCTTATGTTAAATTTTAATCTTAATATACCATAGAAGGTTGATTTAAAAAAAAAAAACCCCATAAACAAACGAGTTAAACGATCACTTACAAACCACATCTCTCACTACATTAATTAAAATGTTCTGCATCATATCCAC
>NW_012153063.1:2329234-2329791 GCF_000956105.1 Propithecus coquereli | reverse complement strand
TCATAGCCTGGGTAACTTATAGAGAAATTTATTTCTTACAGTTCTGGAGGCTAGGAAGTCCAAGACCTAGGGACCTGCATCTGGCAAGGAGGGCCTTTTTGCTGCATCATCCTATGGTAGAAGGTGGAAGGGCAAGAGAGGATGAGAGAGCAAGAGAGGAAGGGAAATGAACTTATCTTTTTTATCAGGAACCCACTCTAGGGATAAGTAACCCAATCTATACTCCCATGATAATAGCATTAATTCATTCATGAGGGTGGAGCCTCCATGACCTCTAATCACCTCTTAGAAGTACCACCTCTCAACACTGTTGCATTAGAGATTACGTTTAACACACAAACTTCGGGGGACACATTGAAACCATAGCAACCTCTATGTGATACTCATGTTTCACTTATTGCTTTCTTTTTTGGCATCTTTAATCCTTCCATACTAACTGCTTTTTCTCTTCTGCCTTCAAATTTGTACAGGTCTTTCAAATCTTCATTTACATAAATTGTATTAATTTAAAAATATCTGTATTGGTTCTGGCTTCTGCCCCAGGATGTGGAGAACTA
>NW_012153063.1:2327518-2329184 GCF_000956105.1 Propithecus coquereli | reverse complement strand
TTGAATAAACATAAGAGTTGAAAGCAAGAAGATTCTGTGTCTTTAAAAAATGAAAAACAAAGCAATTTACAATCATTTATTTACATCAGAGGAAGTGTAGTATAGCAGTTAAATAGTATCTTCAGTGTTAAGATTGCTGGGTTTAAGTTGTTCTACCCCTTACCACAGGAAAATTACTTAACTTTTTTGACTGTAAAAAAGATATGGTAATATTATCTACCTTAAAAGGTTTATGAGGATTAAATGGGTTAATACATATAAAGCACACAAATAGTGCTTGGCATTTTATAAATGTGTTAGCTATTATTACCTCTAGAAAATTCAAATGGTAGCATACTATAATTCCATTAATGTCTTCATCCTCATAGAGCCTATCAATTCAGAAAAAAGTAGCACTTGCTTCTAACGCAAACTGATTTTTGGAATAAAAAAACATGTATCTAATGTTGTATTATCCATGATAGAGAAATATGGACAATATATAATCCATAGCATCACTTAAATATTGGAAGAGACGGATTAAAAATGGCCCAGCCTTCCGCTGAATGGTGAAGAGGACAAGCCAAGAGGTACTTTGGAGCCAAGAGGAAAACAGTCATCTAGAAAGGATGATAGTAGGAATGATTTAGAGATCACTTTGGATGTTCCGTATTTGGTGAATTCTAACAATATAGAGAGCATGTAGGATGTATGTACACTTACAAATCTAATTTAAGCCAAGGTTGACTAATCTTCATTTCCCTTGCTTTCTCCTATCCATTACCTGAAAATATATGGTTCATAAGTAGAGTGCCCATATGAATGCTATAGCTACATGCTAATTTCCAAAGTTAAACTAATGTGATCCTATAGGTTAGTATCTCCCAACTTTGTTCCACCATAATCAGTATACTATAGTATTGTGAAAGATTAAAGTATATGATCCTCAAAAGAAAAAACTATGAAACACTAGGCTAAGAAAATTAACTTATTTCTTTAACGCAAGATCTCTTGGATCCTTTCAATATACTAATGTGAATTGAGACTCTATAAAAAGGAATTCCATGTAGCATGTCTATATTTGACTATGTAATATTTCATTTGACTATAACTTCTTTTAGGGGATGATGTGGAGGGGAACAGTGAATAAATTGCAAATAACACTCTCTTGCAGAATGATGCTCAAATTAGCCACAGATTAAAATAAGTAAACTTGAATACAAATTTAATAAAATACGATACACTAGTGAAAGTTCTAAACTAGGGACTGGAAATTTGGGTTCAGACTCTGGCTTTGACACTAACTAGTTATGTAGCTTCCAGCAGGTCCCTTCCCATTCAAGAACTGCTTCCTCATCTGTTTAGAGAAAAAAAAAAAAAGGAGTCATCAACATGTCCCAAACCAAGGTACAAGTTAGCTTTGTATTAAGGAGTATGCAAAGCCAAGAATAAATGTAGCATATCATTCTAAAGTACCTATTTTGGTTGATGGGTGGCAGACATTTCATATTAAAATAAACAGCACTATATTTTAGAGTAGAATACAAAATTCAAATGAACTTTAAATAAAAATTTTAAAAGAAATTTCTAGCTTGGAAAGTACCTCTTAAAGCTTCTCAAAAATTTCTATCTAAATATTTATAAGAACAGAAGAGAATGAAAGGACCTTGCCAGTAGATTGGTCTTG
>NW_012153063.1:2326483-2327468 GCF_000956105.1 Propithecus coquereli | reverse complement strand
GCTTGAGCCCAGGAGTTTGAGGTTGCTGTGAGCTAGCTGACGCCATGGCATTCTAGCCCAGACAACAGAATAAGACTCTGTCTCAAAACAAACAAAAAAAACCAAACAAAAAAGTCCCATAATTCAACAAGAATCCAATTTTTAAAAAATAGGCATAGGACTTGAGTAGGCACTTCTCCAAAGATATATAATGGCCAATAAGCATATGAAAAGATGCTCACCATCACTATTATTAGGGAAATGCAAATCAAAACCCACAAGAATGATTAGGATAGCTATTATCAAAAACCACCACAACCACCACCAGAAAATACCAATTGTTGACGAAAATGTGTTGGTGGGAATGTGAAGAAATTCAAACCCTTGTGTACTGTTGGTGGGAATGTAAAATAGTGCAGCTGCTATGGAAAAGAATAAGGGTTCCTCAAAAAATTAAAAATACAATTTACCATATGATCCAGCAATACCACTTCTGGCTACATATCCGAAAGAAATGAAAGCAGGGTCTCAAAGACATATCTACACATCCACGTTCACTGCAGCATTATTCACAATAGCCAAGAGGTAGAAACAACCCAAATGTCTAGCAACAGGATGAATGGATAAACAAAATGTGGTATATACATATATACAATGGAATATTATAGGAAGGCAGGCCTGTTGTAAGCTACAACATGGGTGAACCTCAAGGGCATATGCTAAGTGAAATAAGTTAGCTTCAAAACGACAAATACTGTATAACTCCATTTATGAGGTATCTAAAGTAATGAAATTCATAGAAACAGGACTTAGAATGGTGGATGCCAGGGGGTAAGGGTAGGGAAAGGGGGAAATGGGGAGTTGTTTAATGGGTACAGTTTCAGTTTTGTAAGATGAAAAAGTTCTGGAAATCTGTTGCACCACAATGTGAATATACTTAACACTATTGAACTGTATACTGAAAAATGGTTAAGATAATAAATTTTAATTCATGCTGTTTTTTTAA
>NW_012153063.1:2324634-2326433 GCF_000956105.1 Propithecus coquereli | reverse complement strand
GTTGTCCAGATAATTTCTTTCTATTTTTAGTAGAGACGGGGTCTCGCTCTTGCTCAGGCTGGTCTTGAACTCCTGACCTTGAGCGATCCACCCGCCTTGGCCTCACAGAGTGCTAGGATTACAGGTGTGAGCCACCACTTGCAGCCCAAATTCATGAATTTTTTCAAACCCACCAGACAACTAAGGTTACCCAGCAAACTGACCCAAAATCTAAGGAGACAGTGTCTCAGGATAAAAAGTGGCATCTATCCTCACCTGGGATAGAGGCAACTGGACAGAGGTAAAAAGAGTTCACCTAGAACAGCTGAAAAAGTGATGAAGCCCAGAATGTAGGCTGGGGGGTCATGTGCAACCTCTAGGGACTGCAGAAACTGGGAGAGTCTGCATGCTTTTGAAGGCTTTTTCTCCACGAACCCAATCTGGCATTCAGACAAAAATACAAAGAGTACTAAGAAATATCCATTGTGGTCCAGACCAAAGGGAGGGGAACAGCAGCTGAATTGGAGGAACAAGCAACTCTACAGGGAGCCTATCTCTACTATAGAACAAAAGACTTAATCTGTGGAGGGAAGGGCAACACTGCTGGCCTTAGGGCACTGGTGAACATTCACTGCAGCTGGAAGGAATGAGTAAGGCACTACCTTTTGGGGGAGGAGCAAGAGAACCGAGAAGACTGCACCCCTGAGACCAAGAGAGTTACGGTGCATGCCTAAGACAGAGCTTGATTCAGAACAGAGATTTCCTTATCCCATCCCCCCACATCCCCCTGAAAAACAGCTCCAAATAACAGAGGGATGGGAGAGGGATAGGAGAGAAATAAGAGCTTGCAAACATCCTAGCTAAGTCACAGCATGAAAGGAAGATAGGAAATTTAGAATCAAACAGACATTGCTCTGAAAACTCCCATCCTAGAAACAAATTAGCTCTCCACGTATCTGAAGCCTGTGGTACACTGATAGTAACCATAACAACTCATAAATAGCCCAACTCCTCCCCTAGATTACTCTCTCTTTTTCCCCCACACTAAAGTCCTCACAGAAGGAAATATGTGCCCATTTCCAGGCATAAAAATAAAAACTATTCACCTCATCTTAGCATCTATTGTCCTATGTACCATGTCTAGCCTTCAACCAACATTACAAAGCACATGAATAGGCAAAAGAAAACACGCTCCCAGGAAACAGAAGCAATCACCAGAACTAGACTCACATACATACACAGATGTTAGAAATATTTGATATAAAATTTGAAATAACTATGACTAATATGCTAAAGGCTATAAAAGAAAAGGTAGGTAACATGTAAGATTAGATAGGTTATTCTGTGAGATGGACACTATAAAAAAGAATTAAATGGAAATTGATTAATTCATTGATGTTGTGCTCATGAGTAGAAATGACACAGCTAAGGATCAGTGACCTTGAATAGAGAGCAACAGAAATTATGCAAATTGAAACACAAAGAGAAGTGTATGTGTGGGGAGAACAGAACAACCAAGAACTGTGGGACAGTCTCAAACATTCTAACATACTTGTAACCAGAATCTCACAAGAAGAAGAAAGAGAGAACAGGGCAGTTTTCTGTTTGAATATTTGAAGAAAGTATAACTGACAATTTTCCAAAATTAATGACAGACATTAAGCCACAGATACAAGAACACCAAGCAGGATAAATATGGTGGAGGTAGGGAGGAGGGATGAGAAAATCCCTAGGAATATCATATTTGAACTGCTGAAAATCAAAGGCAAAGAAAATCTTGATGGCAGTCAGGGAAAAAAGAAGCATTATGTAGTACAGAT
>NW_012153063.1:2321944-2322924 GCF_000956105.1 Propithecus coquereli | reverse complement strand
CTACAAATATGAAACTCCAGTAGCAAAGAACACACCTGACCTAGTGCCTAATTCTTAACTTCTAAATACCATTTTCTAATAAAAGGAATTAGGATTCACTGGAGAAATGGTTGATTCCAAGGCTAAGGAATGGAAAACACGAGATGAGAATTTGAGCTTGGACAATCTTGTAGTACCAGAAAGTAAGGAAGAATGTGCTTTAAAAGGGTCGGGGGTGGGGGAGGATGGGGCACGTCAAAGGATACAGAAAGCAGCTTATAAGAGATCCCAAAGGACAAAGCTGGATTGGATTATAACCCCCAAAATAAAATATCCATGAGTCCACATTGATATGAATAATGTGAAGGGACAAATTTTTAATATAGAAGAATTCCAGTTAATAAACATAGAAGGGAAGGGGGAAATAGAAATTTTCCATTAAAATATCACAGTAATAATTACTGTAGACAAGATTCACTGGCCAATCCTAAAATTAGTGGGCAAAACTTTAAGGAGAAGGAGGATATTTGCATAGCCTCCAAGGATCTCCTCCAAAATACACTAATTACTGTGGTGGTTTTAACACATATGACCACAAATTCTTTGATATTCTCCTTTTTAGGAGGTGGAATTTAATTATCCTCCCCTTGAATGTGGGTGGGACTTAGTGACTCACTTCTAAGGAACAGAGTATGCAAAGAGAAAACTGGTAGCTCTACAGTAGAGACACCCAGATAGCACTTTAGCTAAGTGATTGAAAGTTTACATCACCAGTAATAAGTCAGGCTGATATGTGCTCCCTGATGTGATGTTGAGATGGGCACGCTGTACTTCTGTGTTATTCTTCCCCCAAAGCTATTACACCTCAATCTAATCTTAAGAAAACATTGGACAAACCCAAATTGAGGGATATTCTAAAAGAAACCATACCACTACTCTTGAAAAGTGACAGGTCTATGAAAGACAAGGGAAGAGAAACTTTCACAGATTGGAGGAGATGA
>NW_012153063.1:2319148-2321894 GCF_000956105.1 Propithecus coquereli | reverse complement strand
GTACCTTTGTTGAAGATCAGTTGGCTGTAAATAGGTGGATTTATTTCTGGGTTCTCTATTCTGTTCCATTGGTCTATGTGTCTGCTTTTAATACCAATACCATGCTGTTTTGCTTATTACAGCTTTATAGCATAATTTGAAGTCAGGTAGTGTGATGCCTTCAGCATTTTTTTTTTTTTTTGCACAGGATTGCTTTGGCTATTTAGGCTCTTTTTTGGGTTCAATATGCACTATAGAATTGTTTTTTTCTATTTATGTGAAATGCCACTGTATCTGGATAGAGGCTGCAATGAATCTGTAAATTGCTTTGAGTAGTACGGTCATTTTAACAATATTAATTCTTCTAATCCATGAAAATGTGATGTCTACATTTGCTTTTGTCCTCTTCAATGTCTTTTATCAATGTTTTGTAGTTTTCATTGTAGAGGTCTTTTACTTCCTTGGTTAAATTTATTACTAGGTTTTTTATTTTATTTTTTGTAGCTATTGTAAATGGGATTCCTTTCTTGATTTTTTTTTTCAGTTAATTATCAGTATATAGAAATGCTGCTAATTTTGTAACTGCTTTTGTATACTGCAACTTGACTGAATCTGTGTATTTTCTAAGAATCGTAAGGGTTTATATACATATAAGATCGTGTCATCTGCAAACAGGGACAATTTGACCTCCTCTTTTCCAATTTGGATGTCCTTCACTTCTTTCTCTTGCCTAATGGCTCTGGCTAGAACTTTTGAGTACTATGTTTAAACTATTTTTATTAATAAGAATAGTAAAAGTGGGTATCTTTGTCTTATTCCAGTTCTAAGAGGAAAGACTTGTAGCTTTTCTCTATTCAATATGATGTTAGCTGTGGGTTTATCATACATGGCCTATATTGTGTTGAGGTATGTTCCTTCTATGCCTACCTAATTTGTTGAGAGTTTTTATTATGAAGGGATGTTAAATTTTATCAAATACTTTTCCTGTGTCTATTGAGATGATCATATGGTTCTTTTCTTTATTCTGGTGATACATCATATTTATTGATTTGTATACGTTGAACCATCCTTGCATCCATCCCACTTGATCATGGTGTATTATCCTTTTGATGTGTTGTTGGGTTTGGTTTGCTAGTATTTTGTTGAGGATTTTTGAATCTAGGTTCATCAGGGATATTGGCCTGCGGTTTTCTTTTTTTCTTGTGTCCTAGTCTGGTCTTATTATCAGGGTAATGCTGGCCTCATAGAATGAATTAGGAAGAATTCCTCCTCTTCAATTTTTTGGAATAGTTTAAGGAGAATTGGTATTAATTTTTCTTTATAAGTTTGGTAGAATTTGGCTGAATTCTACCTGGTCTTGGGCTTTTGTTATTAGGAGACTTTTTATTATTGATATTTACCCAAGTGAATTGGAAGTTCATATAAAAAGCTTTACACTGCTGTTTTACTTCATGGGTTTGCAGAAAAAGGAAAAAAAAAAAAGCTCTATGTAAGTGTTTACAGTAACTTTATTCCTCCAAAACTGGAAATAATCAAGGTGAATAGTTATTTCACCATACATATCAGTGCATCCATACAGTGGAATATTCTGTGACAAAGCCATTCATTCATGCAGCAATATCGATGAGACTTAAATGCATTGTGCTAAGTGAAAGAACCAAATCTAAAAGGCTACATATTGTATAATTCCATTTACAGAGATTCTGGAAAAGGCAAAACTTTAAGGGTTCAGTGGTTTCCAGGGCCTGAGGGAAGGGGTAGAGGCTGACTACAAAGGGAGAGAATATTTTTATGGTAGTATAACTGTTCTGTATGGCACTGTGGTGGCAGATGCATAACGCTATGCATCTGTCAAAACCCATAAAACCATACAGCACAAAGAGTGAACTTAGTTATGTGCAAATTTAAAGATAAAAAACAGGATGTCCCAGAACCGAATGAAGATAACAAATCCAACTGTATTAAAAACATGACATACCCTCATTGAAGGGGGTGGAGAAAGAAGGAGCAGAGCTAAGTAACTTTAGAAAACAGCACTTCACTAAATACAATAAGGCTAAAAACAAAAATATACAAACACTGCACTGTTACTGGTAAATTTGTTTCTCACAGGGTACACATTACCAATTCTGAAAGTATTTTATATGGATCCTAGATTTAAACCAATATGTAAGCCAAGTTTCTGTCAGAGAAAGAAGTTACAAATGAGCAAATCAGGGAAGTCTAAAATGAATGCTGTGGTTATAGATTAGAGTCAGATATGTTAGTGCATATTCATATTTATTTTAGTGTGCAGTTGTCCCTCAGTATCTGTGGGGGATCGGTTCCAGAAACCACATCGAATACCAAAATCCACAAATGCTCAAGTCCCTTATGTAAAATGGCATATAGTATTTGTATATAACCTATGCACATTCTCCTGTATATTTAAAATCATCTCTAGATTACTTATAACAGCTAATGCAATGTAAATGCTATATAAATAGTTGTTACAATGTATTGCTTTTTAATTTGTATTATTTTTTACTGTTACTTTTCTATTTTTTCTCAAATATTTTCAATCTGCAGTTGGTTGAATCTACAGATGTGGAACCTGTGGAAATAACCGAATATATATATACAGATACAGAAATAAGGATGTATGCATCCATGAAGACATACATATATTTCCTAGCTCTGTCTTTGTGAGGGCCTACAAATATGAAACTCCAGTAGCAAAGAACACACCTGACCTAGTGCCTAATTCTTAACTTCTAAATACCATTTT
>NW_012153063.1:2312350-2314743 GCF_000956105.1 Propithecus coquereli | reverse complement strand
TTTTTTGAGACAGTGTCTCACTGTTTTGCCCAGGCTGGCCCTAAACTCCTGGGCTCAAGGGATCCTCTTGCCTCAGTGCATCAGTGCACCCAGCTTCTGCCATTTCTCATAGCTTAGATGTAATTTACTAACACTGTGACAGCTAAGAATATTTTAGGAACGAAGAGGATGATCTGAACTGAAACAGGAAATTGCATACACAAAACATTTCAACAGAGCACTACAGTTACAAAGTGCTTTCAGAGGAATTATCTTGACTGTTAGTTAGAAAAACACTTTAGGTAGGTGGTGGGACCCCATTTTACAAATGAGAAAACTGGGGATTAGAAGATAATTATGTTCTCCCAAAATCACAGATGACAGATAGAGCCAAGACTCGAAGCCAGATCTTCCAAGTTCAATCTGTTTCTTTTACTTTATCATAGTGTTTGAAGTGTCCTGAGTGAATAGCAGAATACTTTCACCAATTTCAAACTTTTTACACCTTTATTTTCATTTTCTTGTTAGTCATCATTCCATATTAAAATTCTAAGTTAAACAGTAACTTACTTTTATTCTGTTTTCTGATGGCAAAACCATTTACAGCAATGAACTTACTGAGAATTGCTTTACTCACATTTCATAGCTTTTGATATATAGTATTTTCATTGCTGAAGGCTGTATTTTAACATTTTTGTCAGTAACGTGCACTCCTAGAATTAATATAGTTTTGAAGAATCCTTAGGTGTTAAATTGTTATCATTTTGAGTAAAGATGATATTCATTACAACATGGACTGGCCCATCATACATATACTTTATATCAAGTAAACCTAGTATTAATAAAATTTAACATTTAATGTTAATATACATATATGAAACTCTTGATTTTCTTGAATAATACTACTCATGAAAAGAAACAATTTTTAAATAACCTAGCTAGTTGTTTGGAGCAAAGTGCAACCAGCAAAGTTGCACATTAATCTCCCATGGGGAAACTGCATGAAAGAAAACTACTCTGTGGTCAAAAATTGACACATGATCTCAATATGCATCAATTCTACCAGAAAAAAAGTCCAATACAAAGATGCTATTACCAGTAGCTGTAAAGACACACATCTGGCAGAATCTGAGGATGTACTTGACCTACAACAATCCAAGTAAATGCAATAGGTGTACCTGTTCTTCATTAGACGAACCTCTCTCTTTCGGGCTGCTTCTTCGGCAGGCTGTGTAGGAAGTGCTGGAGAGGATGCCATAACAACTCCAGGGGCAATAGTGCTAGTGGGTGCTGTGCGAATCTGGTATGTTTGTACATCTCCAGAGGCAGCTGAAAAGAATAGTGAACATGATATAAGACAGAAACACTGCAAATTGATGCAACTGTGTCAATCATCTATCTAAGCAAACATTCTGGATTAAAAGGGAAGCAAAAAGAACAGGTGATTCTGGCTAACATGTTGAAAGAATCAGCACTCTTTGGGTCATTACTAAGAAATAATTCCCAATTTAATGTATTTATTAGTATAGACACGGGTGAAAGAGGTCTTAACCTATGTCTGGGTTTTATATTTATTTTTCATTGGAATGAAGTTCTATGCTGTTGTTAACATGCTTACCAACCTTAAGTCTAAAAGGTAAGTAGGGCACAGCTTGGATGATCTTCCTAGATAAAGTCCTCAATGTCTTCCTTTTGATATTGGTAAATTCATATTAAAAAATTTCAAGTAGACTCTTGCCACGACATAAAAACGACCATGATTTTTCATAAAATAGCAAAATGGAAGAGAAAATAAAGCATTATGGTCAACTATTGTAGATTTCTAATCGAAACAAAACTGAAAGTATGAAAAAGTGTACCACTTGATGCCAATTATATAATTTGTAAACATTGTTTTAATGTAAATGATAATGGCTAAATAAACTGAAGTTTTATTTTTCTAACTGATCCACCATTTCTGAAAACAAACACAATCTCTATTTGTCAAACTGCTTCTAAAAACAGCTTAATAATATGCTCTTCTAAGAATAAGGAACCTAACATTACTTAAGAGAATTTGAAGGTATATAAAATCATTCATATAATTAATATCAATTAAAATGTGTATAGTTTGAGTGGAAAAATTTATACTAAATGTGTTACCATCTTCAAACTGACGTTCAGAATTCAAATTCACTGACATCCTGCTTTACAATTTTTGAGTACCTGCATGTAAAGTGAAAAGGTGTTTTATTCCCATCAATAAGGAAAATATTATCTTTTTCAAATATTTGTTTAGTAACAGAATATATTCTGTAAATACATTAGGGCTCTTTAAATAAGTTATGACTATAGAAACAACTTTGGGTTTTTAGGAAAAGAAAAGTTATGATTCTCTCTAGTTGGTATTTTAGGATCATTCAAAAGTTATTATC
>NW_012153063.1:2277991-2310085 GCF_000956105.1 Propithecus coquereli | reverse complement strand
ATAAGAAGAGACTGGGTGCAGTGGCTCATGCCTATAATCCCAGCACTTCGGGAGGCCAAGGTGGGAGGATTGCTTGGGGCCAGGAGTTTGAGACTAGCCTAAGCAACATAGTGAGACTCTGTCTCCACAAAAAATTAAAAAAAAAGAAAAAAAAAAAGAAAAAAGAAATAAGAAGAGTTAGTGGCTATGATGTGGTTAGTTTAGCAAAATAACATTTGTGGAAATTAGAACATTGGCATATACAATCCATCCACTTTAGCTAAGCCCAAAAGTTTTACTTATCTTAGACAAGGGTTTGAAAAAAATGGAATGTGGAAGAACTATTCTAAGATTAATTTTGTGTGATTATTTGAAAGAATCAGAAGGTTAACAGAATCAAACCCCAATTTCTCATGTATAGTTAATAAGCAAATTCCACTATATGTAACACACCACTTTCTGCCTGGCTGCGTAGCAATGAACTCAAGGTAGGAGGAAGGAAGTAGTAAACCATATATGAAAAGACCTGAGTTCTAGTCCAAGTTCCATCACTAAACTTATTTATAAATAAAAACATCTGGTTCTAGCTACTAAGTACAATTGTGGTAAATATCAAATGAGGTCATATATATGAAAATACTTTGAAAACTGAAATCTGATCCTATTGAAAATGGTTTTTCTCTACAATATTTATTTATATGTTTCATTATTCCAAAAGGGTTTGAGATAGTTTTTAATAAAACAAAAGTCATTAAAACAAGAATAAAAAGATAGAAGTCAAGTAACTGATATACCTCTAACTATATATAACAATTCTACCAGAAAATCTATACTAAGAAAG
The DNA here is from genome assembly GCF_000956105.1 of Propithecus coquereli. Lineage (NCBI taxonomy): Eukaryota > Metazoa > Chordata > Mammalia > Primates > Indriidae > Propithecus > Propithecus coquereli. Next base: position 2,309,265 of record NW_012153063.1, on the reverse strand, counting down.
GTATACGATTAAGCATAAACTTAGTTGAAATTCTGGAATAAAGAAGAAAACATCGTGAGACAGTTTTATTTAGTGAAACAAAAAAATTCAAGTTCAAAATGACAGATACATGTTTTTCTATCTAAGAGTAGAATCTCTAACAAAACTTCAGTATCAGGGACAGGGAACCGAATAATGAATAAACCTAGTAACAGCATTAATTAAAAATAATAACCAATTTATGGAGGAATATAAACTGACACAAGCACTTGGAAGAGCAACTGGGGAGGATACGCATTCATTCAACAATTCCACTCTTAGTATGCTACCCCACTGAGATGCTACTACAGATATAAGGATGTTTATTTAGCCTTATTTGAAATAGTAGAAATGTCCTAAATGTTCCTCAGTGGAAGAATGTTAAATGTTACATTTATACAGTGAAATATGATGCATGTAACTGTTAAAGAGACAATATACATAACTATATGTATGTTTGTATGTCTACAGCATATAAATAATGTAGGTTTCACTTGTGTAAAAAAACTGATAACATGTGTATACATAAATAGAATGGAAAAGAATGGAGGAATATATATCGCTCTTACTATTGGGGAGGGACGAAAAGGATTTTTACTTTTCATTAATACTATAAACCTCTAGCATTTGAATTTTGACAACTGTATATTCATTTTTTTTTTTTTTTTTTTTGAGACAGAGTCTCACTCTGTTGCCCTGGCTAGAGTGAGTGCCGTGGCGTTAGCCTAGCTCACAGCAACCTCAAACTCCTGGGCTCAAGCGATCCTACTGCCTCAGCCTCCCGAGTAGCTGGGACTACAGGCATGCGCCACCATGCCCGGCTAATTTTTTTTTCTACATATTTTTAGTTGTCCAGCTAATTTCTTTCTATTTTTTCTAGTAGAGATGGGGTCTCACTCTTGCTCAGGCTGGTCTCGAACTCCTGAGCTCAAACAATCCGCTCGCCTCGGCCTCCCACAGTGCTAAGATTACAGGCATGAGCCACTGCGCCTGGCCCGTATATTCATTTTATAAGTTAAGAAGTATATAAGTATTGCTATATATGTGAGTATTCATTATATTGCTTCTTAATGAAAAATCAAAAACATAATGTTAAATCAGTTCCATCAAAGCTATAGATGCATATACAGAGAGGATAAGGGATAAAGATAATGAATAAAGCTTTAAAAATCCCAAGGTATTAATCTCTTAAAACTAGCAGTTTTCAGTTGCTGGAGGAGGGGTATACCAAATTAAACATGTAGGGGGACGGTGGTATTTCTCTAAACTTCACTTCCCTTTTTCAGATTATGATAAACCTCTTTTCTTAAGTATGCTTTCTAGTTTGAGTGAGAACCTCTGTAATAGTGCATCTCTGTTACTGACAGGAGAATGTTGTAGGCCTTAGGTATGCTGAAGTAGGGAAAAAATAAAGATTATGTATCAATGTTGTAGAACATCTTGAATAACTAAAATTATCTGGATATGAAGCTAACTTAAACTAAAAATACACATACAGGTATAGATATGTACCTCTTTATATCTACCAACAAAGAGCTTAAGAAACAAGATGCCTGAGCTCATTCAACTTAAATAGTGGATAAGAAGTTTAGTAAAAAATGCCTGCCTTCTACTTACTATCAGAAGTTTCAGTTTTGGGAGAGCTAAAAAGTTTGCTAATTGAAAATTGGCTTTTAATAGAGTTGTAATGCTAATTAAGTGTTATACAAACCAAGGCTGATTTTTTTAGCTGTAACTAAAAAATTAGTGTGCTGGGGTCAAACTTTTACACGTATTTCAGATACAGATTACTTCAGGGCATTAGAAAACTAATGCAACGAAGGAGGTTTAATGTGTATATTTAATTTGTAATTAAGGTGGGGGGGGAAACTATATAATGGCACTACTGGGTTTTATGAACAAACCAAAATGAAGAAATCAATGAATGAATGAATGAGGCATTTGGAGAGGCAATGCTTTAGGGGAAAAAAGAGAGAAAAAAAGTACCTTCACACAAATACCTTTGATCACATAAAAGCAGAATTCAAAAGCATTTTATAATAGATTTAGGTGAAAGATAAGAAGAGGTAAAGGAGATAAGAGACCTAAGTGCCAGACACAGACATCATAGAAATGAAAACTTTAATAATTTTGCAAGAGAAAACTTTGCTTTTTGTGAGCCAAAACGCAAAGTGTCTGAATTTCAGCAGTCCTTATGTTTACGTTATCAGAATTCATGACGCTACCTTTTATATGAAAAGGAGTAATGACTGACTGTGCTGGCAGACTACAACCAAGCCAATCCTACTTCCACTTGAAACATTATGAAATACAAAGATTTTTAAATGCCACTTTTAGAAGGAAAGACAAATTATTAAAAGGAATAATGAGACCATTTTTTGGCATTAAATATATCAAAGGATAATTATTTTCCTTATCTGAAAAAACTCCTGTTCTCTCTTAACACATATGAGGACTAAGTCTAGAGGTTCAATTAGTGGTTCAAAAAATTTAGACTCTTCATGAACCTGCACAAAACAAAGGGACATCTACAGGGCTTACACACTTGAGTAATCCTAAATAAAACTCCGAAGAAAAGAAAATACTTCCATTACAGACCTTTGTATATTAAAGAGTAAAGGAAATATAATAATGGCAGCAAGACTGAGAAAAGACTTGGCACTTCTATGATTCCTTCAAAGACAATGCAAACATTAGTTTTTCTTCTCACTTTTTAAAACAGCAATGATCTATTACTCACTATACTGTCCACTGCTAGTTTGGTAAATCGGAGTTGGCACCGTTACAGTGGTGATGGCAGGTGCTGAAGTCTCCTCTTCAGACTTTTCTTCTTCAATCCTTGGCACTCCTGGTGCATCAGAAGATAAGTCATTCAAAATTTTCCTAGAAAAATAGAGAACTGTATTAATTAAAAATGTAAGTAAAATTTACTGCTTAAATACAAATAGTTAAAGATCAGAAAACTGGCAGAAAGCTGCCAATGCTTAGGACAGAAACTTAAAATATATGAATTACAAGAATAAACTCCAAATAGACCAGGGATCAATCTATATGTCAAAATGAACCCAAATAAGTACTGAAAACATCAAAGACTTCCCGGGTGCAGTGGCTCATGCCTGTAATCCTAACAGTTTGGGAGGCTCAGGCAGGAGGATGGCTTGAGGCCAGGAGTTTGAGACCAACCTGGGCAACACAGTGAGACCCCATCTCTACAAAAAACAGAAAAATTAGCTGGGCGTGGTAGCATGCACCTGTAATCCTAGCTACTCGGGAAGCTGAGGTGGGAGGACTGCTTGAGCCCAGGAGTCTGAGGTTGCAATAAGCTATGATTGCACCACTGTACTCCAGCCCGAGTGACAAAGCGATACCCCCTCTCAAAAAAACAAAACCAAACCAAAGATGAATTCTCTTTGACCTGAGTGTAAGTAGAAGCTAACTGTGACCTAAAATCCACATGCAATTAGAGATAAATACAATTGACTAGATAAAAAATTCTTTTGCATTGCAAAAAACACCAAAAATAAAGTAAAAAAAAAAAAAAACAACCCAACAAACTAGGAGAAGATATTTATATATATCACAGATCAAGGGCCAATATCCTCAATATATAAAGAATTCTTAAATTAAGGGGTGGGCCAGGCATGGTGGCTCACATCTATAATCCTAGCACTTTGGGAAGCCAAGGCTAGAGGATTGCTTGAGGCCAGGAGTCCAAGACCAGCCTGAAAAACATAGCAAGACACTAACTCTACAAAAGATAGAAAAAATTAAGTGAGCGTGGTAGCACATGCCTGTAGTCCCAGCTACTTGAGAGGTTGAAGCAGGTGGTTTGCTTCAGCTCAGGAGTTTGAAGTTGCAGTCAGCTATGATGACACTACCACACTCTAGCCTGGGCAAGAGAGTGACACCCAGTCTCAAACAAAAAATAAAATAAAAAAAAATTAAGTGGTAAAAAAGACAAAAAACCTGATTCTTAACTTCTCAATTATCAGATTGGTAGAAATTAAAAAGTATAATATATTCTGTTAGCAAAGCTGCAGGAAAACAAGACCCACACTGCTGCTGGGAGTATAAAATTGGCACAATTCTGATGGAAGGAACTTGGTGACATCTAAGAAAACTACATGTTTAAGCATCAGTCTCACTTCCAGGAATTCACCCTATTTCCAACAGTATGAAAACGTTTGCTTAAGGTTATTCACAGTAGTACTGTTTGTAACTGCAAAATACTGGAAGTAATCTATATGTTCACACAGAGGAGAGTGGCTGAATAAACTATGGTACATCCAAATAATGGGTATAGCATGACATCTATCATGTAAGAAAGAAAGGGAAATAAAAAAGTATACATGTATCTACTATTTGTTCAAGAAAAAAAAATCAGGTTGGATAAACCAGAGCTTAAGGAGTTCAGTTATCTACTGGGGGTTATGAATGGGTGGGACAGAAGTGAAAAGGACAGAAGAAATGTGGGGAGGGTCGATGGTGCACTATTGAGTAAACTCTTTTGAACAATTCTGATATTTGGAATAGTGTTAATGTTTCACATAGAAAAATAAAGTTAAGGTCAACAGGGATGGGGGAAAAACTCTAAAATAGAACACAAAAACGAATGAATTTTACCATATTTCAAATGAATAACATAATCACACTGAGAAGGGGAAAAACCCCTAACTCAAATAATTTTTGACATTGTAAATTTATAACAATATTTAGCTTCAACAGTCTACCCAGACTCTGCCCCTTTATGTTGTTATTGCTAAACAAATGACATCTTCATACACTGTATGCTCATTAACAAGATTTATAGTTATTGTTTTTATGCCTTTCTCTTTCAAATCACATAGGAAGAAAAGAGGATTTACAAACCACAACTATAACAATCCTGGCTTTTATATTTACCTATGTAATTACCTTTAACTAATGTAGAAAATATTTTGCTATTATCTCTCTTTAAATACTTCCTTTCTCCCAATTTCCCCCTCTGGAAATCCTATAAATGCTTTCATTGGAGGATCTCATTCTGTTCTCCATGAGTTTTCACCTGTGTTTCACATAGTCTACTTTTTTCTGTTCTCCATTCTCAGTTATTTTCTCAGATCTCTTCAGTTTGCCAATTCTCTCATCAGCTACTTTCATCTAGTTTATCCCATTTACTGTTTATTTTTAAAATGGCCATGAATGTACTTCTCATTTCCAAGACTTCTTACTGGTTCTTTTCTATCTGTTCAGTGAACTCCTTATTGTAAGGATGCTTTTCTCTCCTTTATCTCTTTGGAAATGAAAAACACAACTATGTTGTTTTAAACAGCTCATAGATTGGCAGTTGGTCAACAGATCCTACACCTTAGGTTAACAATGCTCTAGAACCGTGGTCCCCAACCCCCAGGCCATGGACTGGTACCAGTCTGTGGCCTGTTAGGAACCAGGCCGCTTAGCAGAAGGTGAACAGCAGGCCGAGTGAGCCAAGCTTCATCTGTATTTACAGCCGCTCCCCATCTCTTGCATCACTGCATAAGCTCTGCCTCCTGTCAGATTGGCTGCATTACATTTTCATAGGAGCTCGAACCTTAATATAAACTGCGCATAAGAGGGATCTAGATTGCACACTCCTTTTGAGAATCTAATACCTGATGACCTGAGATGGAGCTGAGGTGGTGATGCTATCGTGGGGGGAGTGGCTGCAAATAGATTATCATTAGCAGAGAGGTTTGACTGCACAATAAACATAATACGCTTGAATCATCTTGAAATCATCCCCTCATGCCTGGAAAAATTGTCTTCCACGAAACCGGTCCCTGGTGCCAAAAAGCTTGGGGACCGCTGATCTAGAACAGTGTTTCTCAAACTTAGCACGAAAAAGAAGCACTTAAAGTGTGTATTAAAACAGATTCCTGCGTCCCTGTCTTAGAGAATCTAAATCATTACGTGTGGGGCGGGGGCCCAATAATTTGCATGTCTAACCAGATGCTGATTTACCAGTCTGGTATATAGACAACATTGTGAGTAGTATTGGACTCCAGAGCACTACTTTTTAAACTAAAGTCACAACCCTCATGTGGGCCATGAAAGCAATTAAGTGCACTGTGACCAACATAAAACACCAAATAAGAAATAGGTGAACCAGAGGCTGGGAATGGTGGGGGAAAGAGGGATGGATAGGGGCGGAAAAAAGGAATACAGATGTATTTATTACCACTGAACTACACACTTAAAAACAGTAAAGATGGTAAATTTTACATGTATATTTTATCTCTCCAAAAATAGCTGAACATCACACATGATAAGGGTTAAGTACCGCTTTGTGTAACTTTTGCTTCAGATGTCTGTGTGTACATGTAAGTGTAAAGAAACACATACATAAATATACGTATAATTTATGTGTATGTATTTGTATTATATAGAAAACTGTAATTTAAACAAATATTTCTTACTATGGATTATGGTCAAAAAGTTTAAAAGCTACTTACTAGACTTGCAAATAAATCTACTCTTCTGCATGACAATGCAAACACATGAAGTGATTATTCTTCGATTTCTCTTTCCAGTTTCTCACATTATTGCTCTAGACCATCTTTGTTACCCTCCTTGGATACAGTTCACTTTCTCTTAAAGTATATTCCAGATGTGCTCTAAGCATTGGGATTAATTCCCTTAATCTAGATACTAGGTTTTTACTAATGTAGTTTTACAATGTGTTGGTTTTTTGGGCAGCCATATCACATCAACGATAATTAAAGAGCTTAATTATCTTTTACAAATGAATTCTTAATCCAAAATCCTGTACTGAATAACTCGTTTTATTTTATACAAGTTCAGAAACTTTACAGTTATTACTACCATTACACCCTATTTGTTTCAGTCTGTTTCCCTTGGCTGCTATGATCTTTCAAAGTACTTATTCTCTCCTACCCATCAAGGTACTTTTAAGGTTCTGTCATTTACAAATTTGATAAGCATGGTTTCTATGTTTTTCAGATAAACTGCTGGTAAAAATACCAAGCCAACTGAGACCAAGTGAGAGCCCTTTGAGAACTTCCTCTGGATATAAATTAATCACTATTAAGGTGGATTGTTCCAATAAAAACTCACCCAGTATTTTCACTTACCACGTAATCCCCATTTCTCTAACCTTACAAGCGTATAAAAAAAAAACTTTTGTTAAATACCTTGCCCAAGACACAGAGACTAGGTTTCAAGAATTTATACGTTTAAAATAAAAGAACAGAATCCCAGTGTGGAAGTCTGATTGTAAGGAAGATACAATTATCTTTCATGACAGTGGTCCTTTATGTATGTGTGGTCTCAGGGCATCTTTCATTTGATTATTAAGGTGCTATTATTTCAATGACCTTTGCTAAGATTTAGGCTACATACCAATTAAAGCAAATAAAAAGTTTTTTTCCCAATGTAAAGCTCATATTTTATAAGGTCTACAATTAAGATTTCCTTAGCATTTATACAGAGAGAAGCCATGTGGTTTGTTTCTTAGTACCAAATGTGTTATATACTAACACATGTGCTTCAAGATCAAATGTGTTATATACTAACATGAGATATACTTCAAAGCTAAAATCTAACACTAGCTATATTTAAAACAAAAGAAATTATGAGTATAAATGCATATAACACATACCTGGTAGCATAAAATTTTTTAAGACCTCAAAATCAATTTATTGACATTCATTTAGGACCCTTAATTTAATTGTGAGGATAAACAAAAGAGTTTAGTTTAGAAGCCAAGTAAGTGGGGGAAAAAAGACATCAAACACCCCTTGAACAACAGGAATGTAATTAGAATAATTTAGAGTAACAGGGAAGATAATTATGAGCCTGAGGTTTATTAAACTCTGAAATAAGCTTATCAAGATCTATGGAATTGCCCTTCCTGGAGATATTTAATATGGAACTAATTTCTACATATACCTGCCTTACATGGAGGTAAGGCAGTATCTATAGCTGAACACAAACTAGAGTAAAGGAGCCCCTAAAATTAGGGGATGTTAGAAAATGCTATAACCTTATTAAATGTATTCCAGATTTTTAACAGAAAGGCAGCAGCCAGCACAGCCTACAAAAACAAAAAATATCAGTGTTTACCCAGGACTGTTCAGAGTAAGAAGTTTTCTTATTCTGTATGATAAGCTTCAACTTATTTGAGAGAAGTAACTCAAGATGAAGAGAAGTAATCTGTAAGGTTACTCAAAGCTAATTGGTCTTCTAACATCTCTTATCTGCAACTAACTGAGGCTTTCTGCATATCCTTGTTTCTAAATTCTAACTATTAAATTCCATACCTGTAGGAAGGCCTTCTTGAAAGAATTTCCCTTCGTTTTTGGGAATCAGTTACACTGTCCACTGACTCCTGTGAATCTTCACTTTCTGCAATAGTTGAAATCTGAAAATAAAGAAGAACTTTATCTTGATAATCAAATTTAGTTTCCATAAAATTTTTATAAATTTTAAGAAAAAGCCAAACACAAAAATATATATGTAAGCCTTATACATGCTTCAGTAGGGGAAAAAAAAATCAATTTTCATGGGAGACAATCACACCAATCACTCTCCCCTTCCCTTTACTTACCCTATTGACTATTTAAGATGAAGTCAGAGAACCTGAAACATCTGCAGCTTAATTTCTTTCAGGAATCCATGATACTGATTCTGAATGCATCAGTATTACTTATCAATTTTTTCTTACATTTGTTGTAACAAAACTATCAATTAAAATAAGGCTCCTGACATGCGGGATAGAATGAATAACTAAATATTTGGTCAGCAGTCTATAAAGTGACTATCCAAATATTTTTAACTACTGTGTAAACACTTATGAATATATTTACAATTGTATAATTAAGATCGGCAATCCCTCACCACATCCCAGATGGCTGTTTCTAACAATTTAGGAAAAAGTCCTTTCTGCATATAGACATGCTTCAAAGTTGGCAGTCTATAATTATTTTTAAGTAAAATTCAAGGTAAGGAAAGAACTATGCATTTCTGGTTAAGTATCCCTAGACTGAAAAGTAATTATATAATTGAATAAAGATTTTACATGGAATAATAGCAGAAACTAGAATTTATTGATAACTTACTATGTGCCAGGTGTTATGCACTTACATATTATTACATTATTTAATACTCACAGTAAAGTAGGTGTCAGATGGGTACTTTACTACTATATCCATTTTATAGATGGAAGAACTAAGGCACAAAGAGGTTAAGTAACTCACCCAAGTCACAAAGTTAGGAAGTAGTGGAGCCACTGTTAATACTTAGCATCTCCATTTTAGACATCCTTACCAGCATCAAAATCCTGGTGGTTCCAGTCTCAAAGCAATTTTGTCAGAAGCAGCAACCGGTGGCATTTTTAGATCATTTCTAGACTAAAGTTCACTCACCTAAAATGTTTACCTGTCAAATTAATACTGCCAAGTTTCTCTAGTCTAATCAGCAGGAGCCTTATGCTTCTTCCTGAACTAGGTGCACATGATGCTGTCAGAGAGAGAATTATATTTAACCAAGACAAAAGGGTCTGTGTGGGTTAGCTCCACATCAGAACATACAGCAATGGCAGTAAAAAAAAAACATATTCAGAGGTACTTGAGAAATTTCAAGGGTACCACGTATGTGGTGTGAGCCTGATGGTTCTGGAGAGTGGGTACTCATTTTGACAGGGCTTTGTGATATGCATGCTCACTTTAAAACAAAATCAATTAAATCCAGTAATGCGCCCCATCCAAACACTTTAAAGTACAAGTAGTATAGTCTGAAAAACCTAAAAATCAATAGGCAACATTTAATGAATTCAGTAATGACAGATAAAAAGATGGGCAAGGCTGAATTTAATCTGTGATTCTCGGAGAAGCAATAATGCTACAGTAATTGCCAAAGGAGCATGTAGAAAAATTTCTCATTTATCAGTAGCTGCTGTAACTAGCCCATACAACAGTTTCTGCATACACTTTTTTGTAGATATAGAGCAGATTAGGAACTATGAAAAGGCCTCAGCAAAGGGTCAGAAATTCAAGGAACAGTGACAAGTTTAAGACTGAACTCAAAGTGGACAGTACTGTGACAATTGTTGTTTACCTTCATTAATACTCCACTCAGAATCTACTTAGTTTCCCTGCAGCTCTTTCTCTCTGCCCTCTGGTTGACTCTTAAATTAAAAGTTCCATCCTTAACCCTCTCTTAAGGACTATGGTGATTTAGTAATACCACCTCCAAGTTGAACTCATTAAAACATTAAAATATGCTACATAAACAACCCACAGAATAGTTTTGAAATGAAATACATTAATGTTACTTTTTAATCTGTGGCCCTTGGTAGATAAAAGGTTGCCCTTTTTTGATTTAAAAGATTTTGTCAATTCAGACAGAAATAATTAACTTATCATTATTTAGTGATTACAACTTTTTAAATATAAAGGGAATTGAGAATTATTCAATACCACATAGTGAATGTAACATTTCCTCTTTGGGAATACTATTCAGAGAGAAGCCAATTCCTATGAACTCTAACAAACCCCCCCCAAAACAACAACAAAAAACTGCCAAAGAATATACCAACACCTAGAATGAAGGCTAATGTAAACTATGGTGCAATGTAGGTACCTCTATTATAACACAAATGTACTAATCTGGTGGGGGATGTTAAGAATGGAGGAGGCTATGCATGTAGGAGGCACGTGGGAAATCTCTGTACCTTCTTCTCAATTTTGCTGTGAACCTAAAATGGCTCTAAAAAAATAAAATCTCAAAAAAAAAACCATACCGGATTCACATTTCTGAGACTAACAAAAACCATGTCAAAATCCATTTTATAAATAATTATTAATTATGGTTCAATATATACTTAACATATTATTAAAAATAATCCCATGGAAAATTATATCTCACAAGTATCACAGATTACTACCACATTCCAATAATGGAACCTCTTTCTCTGGTCCTCATCTCCTATTACTTCTCTTATTACCCACTTCCTAAGTTCCTTAAAAAGGTCTTTAATTTTGGCTACTTCCAAGTCAAGAAGCTTTCAAAAAGCCAAACTACCACTTGCAGATATAAAGCTTTTAGATCTGTATTTCACAACTTTGGTTTGTTTAAAACCCATATTGCCTTTTTATATGAGGGAAAAACCTCCTAGTTTTGATTATTTGAAATTTGAAAATAAACTATATGGTTACTAGAACCAAATCAAAGCAATGGTAATATTAGATGTTTTCTAAAACTATATATGGTTCTCTGGAAACTTAAGTACTTTCCCTGCGTAGAGCTGAGACTCATGGTTTAGGTACAGTTTTTTACTCACTGGATCAAGCTTACTAAACATCTAGAGCAGTGATCTTCAAACTCTTAATTTGCAGATCTCCCTTATAAATAAGAAAATTTTACATAAGTATATACATCTTACTTGTAAATTTTTAAAGTGTACTTTTTATAAAACCAGAGTTCTTAAAGAGATAGGATAAGTATAAATATTAAAAACTAATTTCTACATTTCGTAAAGGTAAATCATTTAATTTTTCACTATCGTGAGAATGATGTGATTTAATATGCTTCACTAAAAAATCATTTAATACCTTGTAACAGTGATTCAGAAATCTGATTCTAAGCTTGGGTTTTTTGAAATGTGATTTAACACCTGCTAGTGTTGGAAAAGAGAACTCATAATATATAGATAAAACTAAGTACCTTTTAGGCTGTGCTGTCATTTTCATCTACCGATTATGCAAGTTTTTAACAAGATTTATCTAGTATATTTTCATCTCCCTGGCTCTAAGTCAGCTTATTATATGCTCATATAAAAGTGTTACTATTTCATATTTTTAACAAAGAAGTTAAGCACCCACTGAAACTCCAGAATAAACTTCTGAACAGTTTAGAAAATTCTATCTCTAGGGTTTTTAAAGTATATAGATTTGAGTTTCTAAAGGAGACAAACTTACATCTCCAACTACTCTCCTCTTTGCTTACTCCATTCCAGCAACATCTTTCTGCTATTCCTTAATATCCCAAGCATATTTTCACTTCAAACATTTGGGTTTGCTTTTGTTATCTGCATGGCTCTTTCACTTCCAAACCTTAGGATCTTCATGGCTTAACCTCCTTCACTGCCTTCTGGTCTTAGCTCACTGTGTTCCCTGACCATGTTAGGTAAACTAGAACACCCCTCCCTCCACATCATTCTCTATCTGTTTCCCCTGCTTTATTCATCTCTCTAGCACTTATCCTCACCTGACATACTTTATTTTTTCATAGTCTGTTTCTTTTCATTCAAATATCATCTTGAGGAGAATAGAGAAGTATTATTTGTTCACTACTGTCTTTGATATCACCTAGAACAGTGACTGGCACATAGCATGTGATCAATAAACATTTGTTGAAGGAATAGATATAATAATTTAAAGTAATATAATTCATAAATCCTCTCTCTGGCACTATATTGAAATGGAGGAGAAGTGAGGATGTCACTGTCAACCCCTATACATTGTGAAATTCACATTATTTTTGCAAGGATTCTCACATAATCTATTGAGAGGTGGTTTATGTATATACATACAGATAAAGTTAGGGCACCAAAGCCAAGCCAGATACGAAATATTAGTACATATTAGTTTTTATACTAATTATATAGATTAATTATATAAATAGAAATCCCATTATCTTATTCTCACATCAAGAGAAATGAACCTTGTGTATTTTGAAAATTTTGTTCAGGAATACTAATATTCTCCCACCTAGAAGTATGAGGAACCTCCTTGTTTGATCACCTCTTCTGATATAAACTACTTCCTAGTTATTAATACTAATCACTATTAACCAGTTGAAATGAACATTAAAGTTTAATAAATCTTCCATGGTTTAGGCCCTTTAAAGCAAAATAAAAATAGTATGTTTTTATCTCTATTGTAGAATCCAGGGTTCAGAAAGTCCAACTTTTCTTCTGCAAATATACACACTTAAAATTGTAAGCATAGCTCACCTTAATGGAAAAATGTGCTCTTGAAAAGATGAATACATATTTCTATACAGTTAATGGGCATATAGTCCCCAGGTCTAAATTATTTTATTTTTTTAGAGACAGGGTCTCACTCTGTCACCTAGGCTAGAATGCAGTGGGCATGATCATAGTTCACTGTAACCTCTAACTCCTGGGATCAAGTGATTCTCCCGCTTCAGCCTCCTGAGTAGCTGGGACTACCAGTGTGTGCCACTGTGCTCAGCTAATTTTTTTATTTTTTGTAGAGATGGGGATCTCACTGTGTTGCCCAGGCTGGTCTCAAACTCCTGGCCTCAAGCAATCCTTCTGTCTTGGCCTCTCAAAGTGCTAGGATTACATGCATGAGACACCATGCTTGGTTCTCCAGGTCCAAAATATGTTGTCCCAGAATAAAGATTAAAATTAAGCATATAATCAATGATATCACATATTAAAACCAAAAATTATAGTCTCAGCAAATTTTGTGGCTATAATTTTAGTAATTTTTGTGTGTTCTTTATAGAAAGATCTTCTATATGGCTACATAGGGATGATGTGACAAGGTCATTTGACTTATAAATGTCCAAACTGGGTCTAGGTTTCCTGACTGACAGGTCAAGTTCTTTCCACTATTATTAAGAGGAGAATATGGCAGGGAATTAGTAATGGGATAGTATGGAGAATGGTAAGTCAGCATTCAATGGAATAGTAACTGAGGCAAAGGACTAATGCTCAGTCACTGTGATTTCTTAGATGTATCAATTCTTAGGTCTTTACCTGGACAATATTATCTTGTACTTGTTAGCAAATTCCATTTTCAGTGTCTTATGGAAATTCATACAACTTAATGATTTCACATAAAAACATTATTTCTTTTCTTCCCACCCCCCTGCCCCATATAAGTGTCGAAGCAAACCAAAAGCACAAGGACAGAATGAAGTAGAGGTAGGTAAATGCAGCTCAATGACTCAATAGTATAAATGGCTGATGAAATCTGATGACATTAATAGAATGCTTCCAGGACAAAGAGAGCACTTCTCCTCTCTACAAGTATCAACCAGTTCTGGTTACCACACTCAAGGAAAACGCAACAGCTCTCACCCAGAAGAAAACCACCAGGACGGTGAAGAGGAATCAATGCTATGTCTTATAATAAATGGCTGAAGAAAAATAGGAATTTGTTTAATCTAAAAATTTTCTTAAAAATATGAAGGATGTGGGGTATAGGGAACAGGAAGCAGTCTAACAGAAAAGGACTTGCTAACTTAATTTCCAAGAATAGAACTGGGATCACCTGGTAAAAGTTTTAGGAAGCTACAGTTTTGCTCACCACGGGAAAGAATATTTTGGCAGTCATTCCTAATTATAAATAGGTTACTTCAGGAAACTCTGAAAGTGCTCAAGTAATGCTCTACTACCATTTAGAAGAGGGGAGAAATGTTACATAGGGGAGTTAAGTAACAGACTAAGGGCTAGGTAGGTAACAAGTTTGGTGTAGACCTAGAAGATCTCTAAGGTTTTTACTCAAGTTGAAATTCCATGTTTATAGAGGAGAAGGACAAAGACATAAAGAATAATTTCTCACCTTCCTTTCTAATAATAGTTCTCTCCAAATCTAGGACCTAGGACTCACCTGTGTTCCGGAGAAAAGTCTTTTTAAGTCCTTACAGGAAGACTGTGAAGCAAAAAATATGAAATGGGAGGCTGGGGTTATGGCCTACTTGAATGAACATTCAAGTCTTTTTTTTTCTCAATAAGCTCAATTGCAAAGATCTATACTGCTCTTGGTTCCCTACAGCTAAACAGAGTAGTCACCTTCAAAGATTTACAGTGACTTTTTTCCCTTTGGATCAAACCCAAAGGAAAAATCTCCTCAAAGAATAAGATAACATGCATAGTATCATCTCTGACCCTTAAGATGTACCTTCTGAATATATTATTATTTCAAAGTTATATACTCTAACTGAAACCTTAAACATAGCTGATTTTACAAATGCTTGAGTGATCTCTAAGCTCAACTAATATCTTCAGTAAGGTTATTAACTAATTTTTGATCAAGGGTTTATTTTCTTTTTCCAATTGCAGGTTTAGAAAATTATACAGTTATTATTTTTATATCTCAGTTTTCCTTAACTGAGGTACATCAACTCTACACAGTCTCTCCCAAGCATTTCCACTTTATCCCATGTACTTAAAGTACTTTCCCTGATCAATTCTTTTTCTTCTGTACCTGATGAAAAAGTCATTGTTTTTATGTCTATTCTTGTGTATATATGTTCCTATACATAAGGTGACTTTACAGACGCAGCATATTCCTTTACTGTGGAGTAAAATAAACTCTGAACTAGATGTGCTCTTATTTTCATAACTAATGAAAGGAGAGAGATAATGGCTATAAACAACAGTTATGAAAGTAGATGCAGAACTTTTTATACACATACCTGAACTGTCTGGACTTGTGGAGACTGAATAACTGATGGCTGGGCCGCCTGAATAACTCCATGGACTTGAACTGTCTGCCCGTTGGGCAGCTGTACTAAAGTTACGGTGGGAGCAGATGATGTTGCATGAGCTGCTGGCATAGATACCTATGGTGTTGAACATAGAAAAAAATTACCATCACAGATACCTCCTTGGGAGTACTCATGTTCAATATGAAATATCTTTTTAGAAGCAAAAATACTTATATACTTTCTGTTAGATAAGTATTTCACCAATATGAAAGAAACTAATGATTTAATACTTTTTTTTTTTAGAGACAGGGTCTCACTCTGTCACCCAAGCTGGAGTGCAGTGGCAGGATCACAGCTCACTTGCAGCCTCAAACTTCTGGGCTCAAGCAATCCTCCTGCCTCAGACTCCCAAGTAGCTGGGACTACAGGTATGTGCCACCATGCCTAGCCAAAAAAATTTAATATTCTTTAAAAAAGGAAAAAAAAAAAAACTCTACAAAAAAGCCAAAAACTACCCCCCTCCCATTTTTAGCTCTTCCCAAATGACAAAAAACTATTTTAATGTTACATTAAAATATGTAACAGACTTCTTCTGAACACTAAGTACCACTTTATTTGTATGCTGCTTTATATTTTCCTACCTGCTTTTATATCTGATTTCTCATTTTGTTCTTGAAGAAAACTGAAGACTGGGCAATAAAGAGTATCTCCATTTTAAACACAGAAATAACAACTGCTCAAAGAGTTTAAGTAATTTACCCAAGGTCAACAGATATGCTAGCCCTGAAGAAACATAAAGGTCTTCAGAATATCATGTGTTAAATGAGCCATGTTTTAAAATCTAATTGTTCTCAAACTTGAGCAAAACTGACCTGCTAAGTCTAGAACTAAGGAAATTTTAATGAGTCAATATCCAGGTTAAGAGTCCTTAAGTCATACATGTCTATCAGATGGGATTCATTGTTCCTATGATTGAACACACTCAAAGTAGGAATTTTATTTGCTCATTCAGTAAACAGTTATAGGGGACCTATGTGCCAGGAGCAACATTAGAACTGAAACTACAAAAAGGAGAAACATATCGGTCTCTGACCTCAAGGAAATCACTGGGGGTGTGTGTGTGAAGGAATGGGGAAAAGAGGCACAAGTAAATACAATTCAGTGGAGTAATGAATTTGCTAAGAGAAAAATGGACACATTGAAAAAAGCTACCCTACCCAACCTAAGAGGAGGGGAGGCTTCCAGGGAAAAATGTGAATTTGGAACAAAGAATACAAGTTAGACTTGTTATTATTATTACTTGCAGGGGAGAGGCATAGAATTTTAGGGAGCAAGGTTAACAACACCAGAAGCAAAATAGCATACATGGCAAAGAGGGATAACCAGCAGTTCAGCACTACTGGAGCACCCATGTATTTTACTGTATGATGTAGGAAGTACCCAGAGAGAAAATAATAGAGGTAGGCAGGGGCTAAATGAGCTAGTCATAAAAAACCTTGTTCATGTCACATTAAAGAACTTGTATTTTATCCTGAGGAGGCTGAGGAAGCCACTGATGGGTTTTTAAAACTCCTTAATTTCATAGTGAGGTTTGCATTTAGATAGATCATTTTAGTGGCAGTGTGAAAGATACATATTTCAGGTGGAGAAAAAGGTGGTGGTGGGGAGAAAGCAGTAGTTAAGGTATGAGATGATGAAAGCCAAAAATAGGGCAGCAGCAGTAGTAGGGATGAGAATGAGAGAAGTGATTTTATGAAAATTTGGGAACAGATCAGGAGGAATAAAAAATTACCCATGTTTCCATATTTGAGAGAAAACAGGGAAACTATGTCATTAACTGAAACAGAGAACACAAGATGGATAAGCTTTTGGGTTGTAATGGAGGATGATGAAATTGATTTGACATCTGAATTTGCAGAGATACTTAGTAGGCAGTTAAGTATTTGACTGTGAAGCCTGGGGGGAAGATCCCTACTGAAGACAAGAGTGTTTGGCACATAGATTAAAACTATGAGCTTCTACCTTTGGACAGTTAGGAAGTCCTTCCTCTGTAATTACTTCTCTTTGGCCACTGTAAGTCTTGCTTAGTTTTACCTGGTTCTCAAAATGTGGTCCACAGACTACTTGCATTATAATTACACAGGGTGCCCTGTTTGTAAAGTCAGAATCTAAGAGGAACCCAATGATATTTTCTCCTACACTGAAGTTTGAGAACCACAACCTTAAGGTTATTCAGAGTATTTCATCTCAATTTCATATAAATGCTTTTCTAATATTTGAAGCAATTATGTCCTCTTCCCTGAGTCTTCTCTAGGGTAATTATAACAAGCTAACTCAATGAATAACTCCTTTCCTACCCTTATCATTCTACATAACGACTGGTTGCATTATGAGTTTATAA
This sequence comes from Propithecus coquereli, assembly GCF_000956105.1. Classification (NCBI taxonomy): domain Eukaryota; kingdom Metazoa; phylum Chordata; class Mammalia; order Primates; family Indriidae; genus Propithecus; species Propithecus coquereli. The sequence goes on along the minus strand of NW_012153063.1, from coordinate 2,291,405 downwards.
AATACAAATACACAAAAATAAAATAAAAATCCTGTATATTCTTATAAACCAGAGCTAATCAGTGTTAATATTTTTGCTGTAGATCTTCTAGATGTTTTTTAAGGCACATGCATACAATCAATTTTTATAACACACTATTGTGGAATCTATTTTATCTTTCCAATGTGTCATAAATATCTTTCCATACCATTAGTAGTCTTCTTTAACGGTTTTAATGGCTGAACAGAAAATTACATAATTTGTTAAATAAATTCCTTACTGTTGGATATTTAAGTTTTCAAATTTGCCTACTAAAAGAAAGCTACAATGATCATCCTTTTACTTTTTACTTAAATCTATAAAAATTTACACTCTCATTGCCAGTTTTTCTTTCAGTTTAAAAAAATATCTGTAAATTCTAAAAGTAAAATCAGGTATATCATTTTTTTTTTTTGGAGACAGGGTCTCCCCTCTGTCACCCAGGCTAGATTGCCAGTGGTGTCATCATAACATCATAGCTCATTGCGACCTCAGACTCCTGGGCTCCAGTGATGCTCCTGCCTTAGCCTCCCGAGTAGCTGGGACTATAGGCATGCACCACCACGTCTGGCTAATTTTTCTATTTTTTGTAGGGACAGGGTCTCACTATGTTGCCCAGGCTGGTCTCAAACTCCTGGCCTCCCACAGTGCTGGGATTACAGACGTGAGCCACCATGGCTGGCCTCATTATTGTTTTAGGTTGACTTTCTTCCTATTACTACTTAGGCTGAATTTGCTTTCTTCTGTTCACTGACCAAATCACAATCATCTTGGATTTGTGTGACAATTTTATTTTCCTGGCATTTAAAGATTGACATTAAAAAGTAACAGGAATCAGAATTATGAGAAGAAATGTCAAAAGTGTATGATGTTATGTGTGTTAAGGAACTTGGATAAGCAAGTGAAAAAAATTCTGTAACTGGGAGTAAAAAGACCTAAAAACATATATAAATGGGAACAGATACTATAACTCAAATCTGATGTCACTCTACTTTTAAGTCTTCAGTACTAGAGGGCTGCCTGGTAAAGATGATAAACTGAACATGTACATATCATTTTGTTCCCTCCTGAATCCTTAATTATACTTCACAAAATTGATTTTTTTTTTTACAGGCATAATGACACCAGCATAGGAGAATGGGAAAGGAGATAATAGTAATGGAGTTTTGGAAGCTGGAAAGCAGGTGGATGAATGGTAATGAACTGGGAAGACCTCAGCAGGCCAACTCATGATTTGGAAGCAGGCAATGCCTGATTTGTACCACAAGATCTTCAAGAGGATCAGGATCTATGGCACCCTAGAAGGTGGAGTGAAAAGAGACCGAAAATAAGGAAGGCTGTGAGGAGGCTTTTTCAGAAGCAATTGTATCCCCTCTCCTACTTTCTGTGGAAGAACAACTAATCTACTCCACCCTGACACAAAATGGAAATTATTCTCTGGACAGATGGTCTCTTGAATTCGAACACCAGGCATTGCTAAAGGTGGCTACTAGAGCCCAGCCCTCTTCTCTTACTTGGCTCCCAGGCCTCTTCTCTATAAGCAGGGGATTAGTGAAGCCTTCTTTGGGGAACCTGACCAATACTCAGAGGAAAGACCTAAAAGATACTGACATTAGGACCACCACTATCACCCTAAAGTGAAGCTCACAGCTCACACAGCTATTAGGCACCAAATATCCAAAGAGCTTCCAATATAGCTTTTTGGTCCCCTATTTTTAAACCTGAGCACACAACTACAAAATATCAAACGTTTGAGAAAAGCCTCTAACATGAAAGATGGGGATCAAAACAAATGTGTGTGGGAGGCTATATGGAATATCTATGTGGGGTGAAGAAAATGAAACAAAAAAAACCTAATTAATATACTCAGAGATAAGAGAAAATACTGCCTTTGTGAAACATAAATAAGATGCTATTAAAACAAAAAGAAAAAATAACTATTCAGAGGAAAAAATAATTCTTGGAAATAGGATAACGGAAATAAAAAATTCAACAGATGGGTTGGAATATGTTGAAGAAATCTCCCAGAAAGCAGAGCAAAAAAGATGTAAAACGGGAGGAAAAAAGATGAGAAAATTAGAGAAACAGTCCTAAAAGTATACTGTCTGGATCACAAGGATTCTAGAGGGAAATTAGAAAGAATAAAGGAAAAATACCACCAACCAAATAATTTAAAGAAATTGCCCAGGATCGAAGACATGAGTTTCTACTACAAAAGGGCCCACTGTATATATAGCACAGTGGATAAAAACTGATCCAAATCAATGTCCATGATAATAAAATTCTGAAGCACCATGAACAAAGATTTTGTAAGATACCAGAGATACAAAATAAGAAATGAATTTAATGTTTCCAAACAACACTAGAAAAAGCTAACTGTGGATCAAATCTTTAAAAATTCCAAAAAAAAATTGTTACCAAGTCAAACCTTCTTTCTCAAGAAACCATAGGAAAACATGCTCTACTACACCAAGAACACAAACCCCAAAAGAAAAAGACAGCAGGATGAAAGGAGTTCCCAGGGTGACACTATACAGTAGACTTAGAGGACAACCAGATGAGACAAAATGGTATGACCCAAGAGACAGATATGCTAGGGATAGTCACCATCAAGATGCATGCTGGCCTTGTACCTTCTTTTTACCAGAGGGCAGAATGCTTGGCTGAGCTCTGATTCTCACCTGGGGTTGCTTGCCTTGACCCTATACTGATGGAAGTCCTCGCTCTCTTCCCTTCTTTCCTTCAGCCTGCCTCATCTCAGTACACTTAGTGTATGTGGCTTTGTCTTACTCCTGAGGGTTGGAAATCCAGTATCTGACCTACACTTTAGCTCAGTCAGACACCCTAACTGTGGTGAGCCCTTTATTTCCATGATTCATTTTTGCTCAGTGACTTCCCTAGGAACTTTTAAACTCTTGGGGAAACTGAAGCTAGACATACCAGAGCTTCTGCTAGGATTATTTTCTTCTGGGAGCCTTTATCTGAAAGAGACAATATGATATTCTTACCTAGCAGGTTAATATTTGTGGTTTGGCTTTTATGTTAACCACTTTTCTCACCCATATCTATGTAAATAGTTGTTAATAATATATTTGAGAAAAAAATATGTGAGAACAAAAAAATAAGAAGGAGAGACTATCCTAAAGATAGGATGTTTAAGACAAAGATGAAAGAATCAGGAATTGTACTTAAAATATACAGGAAACAAAAAACTACTAACAACCTTGAAATTTACTTATATGTCAATTTATTTGCTTACCCTATTTTTTAGTTTAAGCATATATAAACTCAGGCTTTCATATCATCTGCACCCATATGCCCAAAAATAAATCTGTGTGATATTAAAAAAAAAGCAGTTGTCATAGCCAAGATTTTCTTTCCTGGAGAGAGCCAATTTACTCACCAGTTAAAAACGTAATCATTTCTGGATCATGTCACTACAAATACTATATTAATGTTTAACAATACATTTTACTATTTGTTACTGAATTAATACTATCATTTCTAAACATATGCTTATACTAAGTAAATAGGAATTCTGATATTCTAAGAACATCTCTGGTCATTCTATGTATATCTCTGGAATAAAAACTAAATTCTCTTGGAAACATACTCCTCTTGGAAGAGACACAGCTTGGAATCTCTCCATATGCTTTATACCTGGGCTAATGTGGCAATCTGTGGCTGGGCTTGAACTGTCATTTGTTGGTTTTCAGCTTCTGTTACAGCTGCATCTCCACTCTGCTGGTTCTCTGCTCCAGATTCCATGGTCATTTAGTTACCTATAATAATATGGAAGAATGTTACAAGCACTACAGTGCTTTGTGCTTTCATGACTTTAAAGGTAAATTTCAAGTTATAAATAGGTATATGTGGTGGTTAGGTTAGCAAATGCACTCAGAAATCTAGTTAAAATATAATGTAGCTGAATTATTGTCAAACTTGTCCAAATTTGCTGAGCTGTAAAAGTTCCAGACCCTTCCAAAAATAAAAATCTTTCTTTTCTCTTGGCTGTTTCTTCCCAATTGGGATATTACCCCATCTAGAAATAATTAGGGATTCCTTTCTTCCATGAATCTCCCCTACTAACAAGGAGAAGAGGGATGGCAGTAAAATTATAATCTTCCCAAACTGTACCAATCAGGTACAGAGAGAAGGTAGAGAATAGAAGTGAGCTAACAACAGAATCTATGAGATACTGGCTTCATGGTATCTCCTATATGTGTATTTCCCCTATAAGAGAGAAGTAGCAGAGAAATTGCAAGCTACTTTCACAAAAGATTACTGGTGGTAGGGCAAAATTAGATCAAGTTTCAAGAGCCTAAGTTGTGGGACATTAATATATAATAGAAAGGTAGAATAAATGGACACAGAGCCAAATTGGAGGCCCCAAACACTAAAAAAGTTAAGGTGTTCTGACTCCTCACCCCACGTATAGTGTGCAACACTACACCACACACATATATACATACACAGAGAAATAAACTACCTTTAAAAGTTTTAACTGTAAAATTCTGGGTAAGTTAATTAAGATTTCTTTGTCACTTTTTAGAGCCTGCTTTGCTAACAGCTTAGTATATCTGTTGGGTAATCTGGCAGTGGACGGTAGCAGAAGTAAGTGAAGAGCAATTCCTAGTAGCAGTGGCTACTGTACATGGAGGTCAGAGAAATTTCTGATAACTGGGGAAGCAATCCTGCCTAAAGGATTCAGGAAAACAGGCAATATTCATAGTACTTGTTATAATTCAGTGCTTAGCACATTACCTGTCGAAAATGAATTTATTAATAGTGTGGGACTACCTATAGTGATTCCACAAATAACACAAAAAACCCATTGCTTTTCCAGAATACATTTCATTTATTTTATAACTCTGAAATTGATAATCAAAATTGTCATGGATCCTTATGTGATCCTTATACACCATCACAATGTATTACATACTAATATATCTTGCTATCTTCATAGGGTGCTATAAAAAGAAAGTGTTTTACAAGTGACAGTTAAAAACGGAAATGAAAATATCTCTGTGGAAATGAATATAAATAGTTTAGAAATACCAGAATCTACAAAACACAGATGACAAAGGAAAAGATTAACAGATTTGACAATATTATTATTTAAAACATTCACTATTCCTAGGACTGAGTTTGCAAAAAAACAAAGAAAACATTCATAAAGTCACCAACGTAAGTGCACGAGGAGAAAGTATCTGCCACATATAATCAACACAGTAATATCCAACATACAAAACTGCTACCAGTCAATACAAAACTATTATTGACTAGTTCAGAAAGATAAAGTTCAAAGGTATTCACTGTAGATTTTTTTTTAAATAGCAAAAAAACTGAAAACAAGTATCCATCATTAGGAGAACCATTAAAAATAGTCTACCTATAATGTAATGACATACTGTAAAATAGAACCCCATTTATGTTACAAAAACAAGTAAAACAAATTGTTGTAAAGGTGTATGCATGGAAGAGACGTGGGAAGTTAAACACTAAATTGTAAGCGGTAGCTGTGAAGAGAGAATTAGGATTTGGCAGAACTACAGAATGATGACTTTTACCTTTTACTCTTTACATATTTTAGTATTGATTCAGGTTTTTTCTTCCTGTGAGCATGGATCCAGGATTACTTGTACAATTAACAAAATTTTTAATATCAGAAATCATATATAACATTTTAAAACTATACTTCAATCATGATTTTGAGATACTCAACAAAAAATTTTTCAAATCCCAGATATTTTTTTTAACACGAATAGTACATACTTTATTATGTTCACAACATTTTTTTAAAATTTCAGAATATTACAGGGGTACAAACATTTTGGTTACATAAATTGCTTTTGTACCATCTGAGTCAAAGTGTGCCCATCCTTCAGATAGTGTGCACTGTACCTGTTTAGGTGTGAATTTACCCATCCCCTCCTCCCCCCTCCCTTTTTACATGAAATGACCATTTATGTTTAAATTTTGCCTAAACTGTTTACTCTACATTTCTAAATAATAAAAATTAACGGTTTTTTAAAAATTATCAAATAACTTTAGTTATTATCACTTGTAATAATTCACTGAGTTGTATACTTACAATCTGTGCTCTTTTAAACTAAAAAATTTAAGAAAGACATCAAATGTAACAGAAAACAACAACAACAACAAAACAGTTCACCTATCTTGAAAGTTACCCATACTTTTGGTCTGGAAGAAAATGGTATGCAAAAACAAAAAACCTCATTTCAATAACAATAAATGAATGAATCCATTCAAGGATGCTATTGAGTCAAGCTAAATAAGAGTAAACATCCATAAATTTTTCCCCATTTTCTCCCCTAAATAATCATTTTCAACTAGGATGAAGATAAACAAATGCAAATTTATACCTCTGTAGACAAAGTATACACAACCATTTTTAAAAGACTTTATTCTAAGCCACATTTTTTAAGCTATGCTGTCATCTGATATTTATAGTTTCACTCTACTCTCTGATTAAATGTAATCTGAAGCACAGATCAGTCACATTTCTTTTGTTTTTGTTTGCTCTACAACAAATTGAGACTAATTTTTTGACGTTTAAGGTACAGGGCATCATTACAACTTTTTGTTTTGGAAAATAAAACATTTATTACTGTATTTTAATAAAGGAACAAAACCATTACTGATATAAGTTAATTATAGCTGCAAAGACATAGTCAAAATGATTTTCATCCTTCTTCCCTCCACAACTGGATAATATTTCTTTTTTTAAGAAACCAAGGTATGATATTTCCAATGGATAGGAGCTCTCATTTAAAGTGCTAATGTTTTATTATTATTTCATTCAGGTGGCCTACCGATCCTTTTTCAATGTAGGGCACAGTCTTCTTAATTTTTCTCTTAGCTTAAGTAGATACCAACAACCTCTTGGGCAACAGTACAAATATAGTCTTTCATCGAAAAACTTAGGCCTTTTCTCAAACTGCTGGTAAGAATTATTTAAGGAAGACCAGTTTTTTCAGATGAGAAACTCAGTAACTCAACTAAAACAGACACTGTTATTTTTTTCACCTTGAAGGTACTGAAATAGCAATCTCCTAACTGGACTAAACTATTAATAGCATTTAAAGTGGGTGCAATTATTTTGACTTTGAAAGCTTCTGCTAAAGAGATGGCATAGTATCATGTGTAGGATCTTCAATTTTTCTATTAATCCAGTCTCAGTCTACCCAAGCAGTGCTGTATCTAGACACAGGATTAGATATTAGGGGAAATTTATATGGGTTCCTAAAGTTGTTTGAAGAAAGGAGATTCCTAATTCACTAAACATATGCAAAAATACAAAAAACCCAAAATTGAATAATGCTAAAAAATAAGAAAAAGACTAGATACATATGAACTCAGAATGTTGTAGGAATATTGGGCCTGAAATATTAGAAACAGAATGGATCTTAGAAATCACTTAAAATATATTAATGTTATTGGCTTGACAATACTGTAATTCTTGTTCTTCCAGTAATTATGAATTTTAAAATTCATCTGGGATTAATGTTGAAAAGTTGAATTATCAAAATTTATCCTTAAAATTAGCATAAGACTAATCCTTTGGAAACTATGAACTTAAAACAAATTTCAAAATAGTGTCATGCCTAAAAGAAACAAATTTTTAACCAATTCACAAAGATATATACCATTTTGCTATTATAATGGTCTCCAGAATTCTACCTCCTAATATGAAAAATAAAAAGCAAAGTGATTCTGTAATATTATTCACCCAATCTTATAAAAAACAAAAAATGCCACTATAAAGTAGGTGGGAAACAGAGCCCAACACTTGGTGGAAAGCTGAATTTGTAAACAAGTGACACTGTGACCAAGTGGCTGTTGGACAAATTAAACTTTCTGTGTTTCAGTTTCTCATTTCTCATTTGTAAAAAACAAGATGAATGAATTAAAAGATCTCTTCCAATTTTAAATCCTCTGATCCTAGGAACTGAGACCATAAAAAGATGTACGCACACACACATAATTATACAGGCCACATAATAAAATAATATTTTGGTAAAGGAAGTATTTCTTTTTACTATATACTGATTCACATAGCAAAGACAGATTGAATAAGAATAGGTCACCTAGCCTCTTTATCTTGGGCAAATACAGAGATATTACCATTCATTTTATAATCATGAGAATGCAATACAACTTGAGATTATTAGCAGTACTTGAAAAAAAATTGCTACAAGACCAGACTATTATCCAATGAAGATTCTCTTTCCCATGTTGGACACTGTCTCTTACTCATTACATTGCTCTGATCTTAACTGTTATGTTATTAAATAGGTCAATAGTCCCTTTGCTTAATTTTCAAAGAAAAAGCTGTTTTTCCTTTCTATCTTAGCTTCAAGAAATTTATCTGACTAGGTTTCCAAATAATAAAGGGCTTTGTCACTTTTATATCCTTTCCATAATTTTAATATTAGATATTAAATAGTTTAAACATCCCAGCAAAGTGTCAAATGAGTGCTTCCATGACTTTTAAAAGAAGAGAATATGTTCTGCAACAGTCAGGGGAGTGTTGGAATTCCAAAGAGGCATTAAGGATGAATACAACAGTATTGATAAATTTGGGAAAGAAGACCTTTTCTGATAAGAAAAACAGTATAAGCAAAGGCTTTAACTATGGGCCTTTAGACAAATGAGCGAGTCAGTGGCTGGTATCAGACCTTGCATAAGCAAGGAAAGCAGGGAAAAAAGACAAATGATAATAACTACTGGGGATAAAGCAATGAACAAAATAAAATTTTTAAAAAATCGCCTTTATAGAGCTTATATTTTAGTGTGGGGGGATAGGGGAGAGAAACTGAACAAGCAAAATATATAAGTCAGATGGTGGGAAGTGTGTAGAAAAATAAAGTTGGGAAGGATGTTGAATGGATTTTCAATATTATAAATGATGACCATTGAACCCTTACTAATAAAGTAGCATTTAAATTCACCTACTCAGCACCTGTGTGGAACTAGACTGAATCAGGGACAAATTCTGGCAGCACTATTTTCACATCTATCTACCTATAGCAAATTAACGAAAATCTTGGTCAAACTGAAAATTAAAGCTCGTTAAAGAAAGCAAGCCCATATCACCACTTTTGCTAACAATTATTAAGCAAAAGGAAAGAATGCTATATACCGGCACCATGTTCTTTTTCCTAAAATATTTTGCCCTTTAAGAAGTGCCCCAGTCCTTATAATCTTTAACATTCTAGTTCAAGTTTATGAAAAACCTTCCTTACAACTTAGTTAACTTTTTAATCTCCTAAATTTATGACAAATTTAATCCCATTTAGGATAAGAAATAAGTATTCGGAGAAATGAACTGTGAATTTTAACTCTGAAGAAGAAATAATGCATTCATAACTAATGGAACACATGCTATGACTTCTTAAAAATAGAAATGACCTCAATCAGAAATGAGAAAAAAAACACTTCCCCTGCACATTTAGCAAGTGGGCAACTCTTGAACTCTCAGCAATGCAAAATTCCAGGGATTTAAGGAAATCAGAAATCACATAAGCAGAACTCCAAAATCTCCAGGCAAAAGGCATATTTGGACACGTGATTTTAAAAGCTAAATGACTATTTTGTTGTCACAGTCAAACATAGTACTAAAAATATCCGAAGTAGCATACCTAGAAACACCTACATGAGATACATAATAGTTTCTACATAGTTACTTTATGCATGTACTTTAGTTTTTAGGATAACTATTTGAAAGCCTTGCTAACACATTCTTAACACCTTCGACACTTCTTGATTGATTTTCTAAAGTGTTACAATTAATTTACTATAAAAAGAGGCAAAATGTTTAGGTGCTACACAACAGATTTTAACTTTCCAAGAGTCAATAACTATGTTACAGTACCTGTTTTCCTCTTTTATCCTGTATAATTCTTTTTGGTTGTTAACTTTGAAAAACTTGCCATTTATCTTTATCTTATGTTCAATCTAGTAGAACTGAGATGTATACAATCAATACTGGAAATTTAGCAATGCTCCAGGTTTCTGATGCTAATAGTCTATCAGTGCTAAACACAGCACACTTTCATTGAAACCAGATAGGAAAAAAGTACAGTCAAATATTACATGTATATATGTATGTATATATATTCATACACCCCTCAATTTAATACACACCAACCTCAATTGTATAAACTTTAGATGAGACTGATCACACCTTAACAAAATGAGGTTATAAACATTCTAAGGGAACAAGTCAGAACAGGCAATGTGATAAACTAAATTGGCATCTTTATTAAGCTGAGTAAATTCTGACATAGTTTTCAGAAACTGTTTCCTCTGTGCTCATATCAAAGTCTTTCTTCCGCAAACAGAACAAATCCATATTTCAGCCTCTAGTCCAGGGATTAGAAGGCAAGAAAGTTGTATATGAAATTAACTCTGTGATTCAAATCTGATGAGATTTAAATTACACAAGACAAAAATAAAAAGTTTGAAAATGTGTTTATATACTTTTACAAATTCTTTGTAATAATAATAAATACCAAAATAACCCCCCCACTCCCACCACTGAGAAAGAGGGTGGTATATGGCAAAAGGGAATCTTTCCAATATTATTTAATAAATTCCCTGATTTGTTTATTGGATTTAACTCAAAGAAACTCTTTAAGTTCCATTTATTTCATTATTTATTGTAGTTTTGTGATTACCAGGGTATTTGAATGCCATCTTTGATAAGTAAATTTATTTTTAAAACATATAGCATACCCTATGAAAAAGATACTATCTTTAAAGGACATATTTAACAGAATTGAATTAGAAAAATGCCATTTGATTTATAGAAACATAATGCCTGATTTATGACAGCCATCCCAAAATATATGACTAAGTCTATATATAGTACCTGTCAATAAGAAAGCTTTAGTGCTTTCTCGAATCAAAGTTGTTTGGTGCTTTTTTTTTTTAATTGGCAAAATTTATTGCCTTGTTTTCCTTCAGGTAAGACTATACGCACAGCTCTGAAACAAGCCTTCATGTATCTGGTCACCAAGAGATAGTGTTGCTTAGCAAAGCAGCAACATGACTATGCATTATTTTAGATGATAACATTTTCATCCCATCTCTTCCCATTCCCCTTTCTTTCCAAACATCCATCTAATACTATGTTCATAGCATTCTACACTTTGAGGCTTTCAAAGAAGTAATCCTACAGAAACTTCTGCATATAAAGTGGTACTAAATGGATTTTTGAAGCTTTTTTAAAGAAAAAAAGATTATATAGCTCCTACAGTTACTCTTATAAAAACAATTTTTATGTTGACTAAAGTGTGAAGCTGTCTTCAAATTTTAAGTTCTGCTTTATAAACTAGCTCAATGCTGAAACTGTAAGGACCCAAAAGTTATTGTGCCCTGAAGTTAAATATTTATAGTCTACTATTCCATTTTCTTAACAAAACCTAAGTGACTATGTGAAAATCACTACATTCAAATGGGAAATGAATGTCCAAGTGTTTCCTAAATAAACTTATGAAATAGTATTTGTTATTTTGATAGTTTCATTTTTATCTAAACTTTGAAATGCCATTCTTCATGAATTATTTATGAATTAGACACAAAGAGTGAAAATTCAGTTTTCCTGAAGTGAGACAGCACATGTTGTGGTAGGAGTCATAAGACAGGAATTTTGGTTTTAGCTGACTTCACAGACGGAGAACTAGAGATATTAAAAGATTTGCAAGGAATTTACAAGACTTCAGGGTTATGTCGCATAGCCTCCAATATTACAAAAAGTGAAGAGTTCTTTGTATGTCTGGGTTTTTGTATAATGGGATTACATGGACTATTATGAAATATGCTAATCACTTTAATTACGTTTTGCTTACCAGTCAACCAGCAAAGGAAAAAGCCCAAGAACTCAAAGGTACCAAGGATATACTAGACTATATTTATTAATAAAAATTGGCCATGGCTAATCTACAAAGCTAATAAATGACATGTAGACAACAGCACAGACTTTACGTACAGGTTTTTTGTTTTTTTTTAAACAATCAGGGTTAACTCTTGGTGTTATACATTCTATGGGTTTGGACAAATGTATACTGACATACATCCACCATTACAGTATCATACAGAGTATTTTCCTTTATGTACAGTTTTGATAAAAGACTTGCTTCAAGTTCAGGTACCTTCATCTTTAATCTTGAAAGAATCAACACCAAATCCAACTTTTCAGGCAGATGTACTATTTTTTTTTTTTTACCAACCTGTTAGTGATTTAGGGCAAAGTCATTTTTGATTACCCCAAACTCATGCCATTTATCATGTCTCACAGGTGAGAAGTACTATATTAGTAAAACATGAGAGTTAGTGAAAACTCAAAGCAGAGAACCTTCCTTTGAAAGCTATAGAAAATGAATCTAATTTACTCAGTTTTAAAAAAAATAAGTCTGTAATTTCAATAAGTTTTAACTGACTAAAACATGTATGTCTACTTCTTTTAATCTGTACAACTCTAAAGAGGAATTGTTTTTAACCCTTCCTTTCAAATCTGTGACCCTCTAATAGGGAATTGCTCATTAAACAAATACTCTTTGCCTACTACGTAATAAATGTTCTGCTGAGAACTATGAGGACTATATAGTATAATGCACACAAGAACCTTTCTCTCAATAGCTTACAACCTAATAAGAGATAAAATATCTATTATATACAAAAGAGCTGGACAGGTATAAACTAATCTTTATCACCAGTTTACCTATAAATTTCCCCCAAACATTTTAAAAAAGTAATTTAAAACCATAAACTTCTATTTGGAAATGATAAGAATACAATAAATTATGGAAAAAAAGGAAAGCATAAGGTGGCTACTTATGGTAATCAGATGCAGATTAATAACATAATGAAATCATTATATTTTTTTACAATCTTGGCTAGAATATTTCCTCCAAGTGAGCTATTTATAAGTCTAAATGAATACTGCTTAGGAACAAAAACTTCAGTACCAATTAATAAGGAAAGAATCTTGAAAACTTTCTTTACAAACAGATAATGTTACAAGAGTGACAGTTATTGTGAAGTTTTTATACAACAAGTACATCACCTAAATTCTCCTGGGCTTAGCTTAGTCATTTATAAAAAATGAAGGAATTACTACTCCCTTCATGGGTAAATGTTTATAATTGTGAATTTTGCAAATAAAGTTTATGAGCAATACACAGATATCATAATAAATTTTCTAATAAATAATAAATTCTCAAAACATAGCACAGTTAGCTCTCTGTATCCTAGGGTTCTACATATATGGATTCAACGATCTATGGAGCAAAAATATTCAGGGAAAAAACTCCACAAGTTCCAAAAAGCAAAATTTGAATTTGCTGTGCACCAAGTACTACACTGAATC
>NW_012153063.1:2273143-2276026 GCF_000956105.1 Propithecus coquereli | reverse complement strand
ATTTATTTTACACTTTTTGTTAAAAACTAAGACATAAGCACACACATTAACCTAGGTCTACAAAGGGTCAATATCATCAATATCACTGTCTTCTATCTCTACACCTTGTCCCACTGGAAAGTCTTCAGGGGCAATAACATGCAGGGAACTGTCATCTCCTATGATAACAATGTCTTCTGGAATCCCTCCTGAAGGATCTGCCAAGGGCTCTTCTTGAGGAATATGTTTGTTTACACCAGCATCACCACAAATGTTAGTGATGCCTGTGCTATGACTTTAGGATGGCTATGGTCACCAGGTGATAGAATTTTTCAGCTCCATTATAATCTCATGGGACCACCACTGTATGTGTGGTCTGTCATTCACCCAAAGGTCGTTATGCGGCACATGACTATATACCTGTATTTACCAGAGAAGAGGACTGGGAGTCACGAAATTTACATTTCAGCCCAATTCATCAGTTCATTCCTCTCTTTGTATCTTTCCTCCTCTTATATGAAATTTAAAGCTTCCTGCCTCACACTCAGGGTTCCTCATAATGCAGAACTACAGTTAATCTAATACTTTCTTCTTGTAGGCATATCAAGTTCATTCTGCTTCGATGTCTTCATTTTTCTTGTCCATTTCACTGCCTAGAAAATACTGTTGTATCTCTACTGAAGTTTTTCAATGTTCAATTTAAAATTTACTTTTTCCACAAAACTTTTCCTCACTAAGCCCCTTCTTTTCTGAACTCTAATAGCCCTTCAAGACACTAGTGAAAACTGATATTCTGCCCTGTATATATCATTCTTTCTTATACCATTTCATCATCCTCACCATACCATAAGATCCTTAAGGGTAGGAACCATATACTCAGGCTTTATTGTTCATAGCAACTGGAACAATCTTCATTTAACATCTAGGTATTATTGTTATAAATATTTAACTGAATTTTCTTGTGATTGTTTCACCAATTGTAATAGAGGTGACGGTCAATAAATGTTCACTAATAAATGACTAGATTGATAAATGGCAGTACCTAAAACTAAGGTATTACTATTATTGGTCACAGCAAACAATAAAGCTGCTACTGATAAAAAATGATACTCCTTTAAGAGTACTAATAGTTCAGAATAAGAAATAATTTTCACTTCAGTAATGAAAGACACTGTGTCTCCTAATGCCAACCACTTACACAGAGATAACAGCCCTCAAAAGTAATGGTTATTCAGCCTTGCCTAATTATGAACATTTTTACTTACATCTATACTATCATATAATTATAACTAGAAACTTACATGTAGATAACCAGATCATTGGAAATACATTTGAAATTGGTTAAAAGAAATTTGTCTTCATTTCATAGAAGATTCAGTAATCTTCGGGAGAGACACTTTCTATTATAATTGGTATAATATAAGTCAACTTTCAGACACACCCTCCACTCCTACACCAAGGTCATTAACTTAGCTATTTTAACTTCCCATTTAACTCTCTCTTCTCCAACATAATGTCATGTCTTTTCAGAAAAAACTCACTATCAGTCCCTCAGACCTCTTCATCTCCAAATTTTGTTCCTTTTTACATTAGAGATCCCAGATTAATCCAACAGCAGAAAGAAAACTAATAAGAGCTTTCATCTTTGTTCATACGGCCCGTCTCATTTATGGTAAATTCCTTGATTACCTTACTTCAACCCTAAGAAAAAGCATCTTAGGCATTTATAAGTTTATCAAAAAGTATTACCTTTTTTTAAAAGTTGAAATTTGTATACCTAACCTCAAGAATTGATTAATATATAGTTTTAGATAATTTTTTATTACTGGAGATGTATAATATATGTATATAATACATGTATGAAATTATAATTATTCATCACTAGAGATACTATCTTCCTATCTGTTGGAATAAACACCAGAATATGAAATATTAGATAATCTCTTTTTTGCTTTTGGTAGCCTAGAAGACAAGTGAGCAAAAATCTGGGCATAATATAATACAGAGGGAGCACCCTTAATCTGAAAATCCAAAATACTCCAAAATTGAGCACTGACATTAGGCTCCAAGTGGAAAACTCCACACCTGACTGCATGTGATGGGTCATAGTCAAAACTTTGTTTCATGCATAAAATTACTTATTGTATAAAATTAACTTCAGGCTATTTGTATAAGATATACATGAAGCATAAATGAATTTCATGTTTAGACTTGGGTTCCATCCCCAAGATATCTCATATGCAAATATTCCAAAATCTGAAAAAAATCCAAAATCCAAAATACTTCTGGTCCCAAGGAATTCCAATAAGGGATATGCAACCTGTAAAACATGTCCTTACAAGGCCTTGTCTGGCAGAGCTAAAAAATGAGAATAATACCGAACAACAAAAAACAGGAGGTGAGATAAGAGTGTGCATATATTAAGGGGAGACATGAATTCTTAATGAGAAGAAAAACTAATGGCTATTATTATCCAAGTTTCATCTCAAAAACCTACATATACAGATTTGACAGTGTGAAATAAGTTTAAAACCACATTTTGTTCTTACAACTTGAGTAAGCTGACCAGGGTTAGGCTCTTCTACAATGGCTGAACTAGGATATATATTAAATTGGTAGAGAAATAACAAACAACCATTTTCACATTATCAGTTTGTTGCTTTAATTCAATGATCTTCATCTTCACCCCAAGAAGCAATTCACTGATGATTCCAGGACACTGTTAGAAATCATTTAACTCTCTGGTAGTCTTATAGACTTATAGAACATACAGTCTTATATGTTCTAGAAGGAAAATTTTCTGCCTTTACAGATTTCAATTATCTACCCAACCCCACCCCACCCCCAAATCTGTCGTAAGTGCCTTGTAAACATTTTAATAATTTAGCAGGTAAAAACAGCACA
>NW_012153063.1:2271130-2273093 GCF_000956105.1 Propithecus coquereli | reverse complement strand
CCACAAGTTCCAAAAAGCAAAATTTGAATTTGCTGTGCACCAAGTACTACACTGAATCCACAAAAATGATGTGTAGGCATTATAATAAGTATTATAAGTAATCTAGAGATGATTTCAAGTATACAGGAGGATGTGTGTAGTCCATATGCAAATACTATACCGAGTTACGCGAGGAATTTGAGCACTCATGGATTTCGGTATCTATGGTGGGGTTGGCGGTCCTAGAACCAATCCCCTGTGGATACCAAGGGATGACTGTACTTCAACTAAAAGTGTTTCAAAGTTGACATTTCTAGGTTTTTACCTTTGCTTCCTTTCATCAGTCCCTCCAAACTAAGGGATATGGACACAGAATAAAGGGCAGATCAGAGGAAGGTGGATTGTATCTCTAAATATGCTTTAGTTATTTTTCATTAAATAATGGTATCCTGTTGGCCTGGGCTTTCAAAGAGATATTTAGAAAATGTTTACAATAATTGAACAAGAATTTACGATGTATTATACAAAATAGGACACCAAAAGCATAAGCAACAACAAAAATATTATAGAGGAACTGGAAATCACCAAATTTAAAAACTTTTATACCTCAAAGGACACCATCAAGAAAGTGAAAAGACAATTCACAGAATGTGAGAAAACTTTTGTGAATCATATATCTGATAAGGGACTTGTATAGAGAAAAATAAACTATTACAACAACAAAAAGACAACCCAATTTTAAAATGCGTTTAAAATTTTTCCAAAGAAAATGGCCAAATAAGCCATCTAAGCTCATGAAAAGATGCTTGATATCATTAGTTATCAGGGAAATGCAAATCAAAACCATAGTAAGCTACCTGTTGGAACTCACTAGGATGGTTATAATGAAAAAGATAATAACAAGAGCTAGTGAGGATGTAAAAAGGTGCAGTAGCTTTGGAAAAAAGTCTGGCAGTTCCTCAAATGGTTAAACAGCATATAATCTAGCATGGTTAAACAGCATATAATCTAATTCCATTCCTAGGTGTATACTCCAGAGAAATGAAAACATGTCCACAATAATGAATGTTCATGGCAGCATTATTCATAACAGTCAAAAAATCCAAATGTCCATAGCTATGAATAAAATGTTGTGTATCTATCAAATGGGCTATTATTTGGCAATAAAAAATAATACTGCTACATACTACAACATGGGTAAACTTTATATTGTATAATTCCACTTGCATGCAATGTCCAGAATATGTGAATCTATAGAAACAGAAAGTAGATTAATGGTTGACTAGGGCAGGGGATATGGGGAGATTAAAGAAGTGATAGATAAGAGATACAGGGATTTCTTTTTGGGATAATGAAAATGTCCAAAAACTGATTCTGGTGATATATGCATAAACCTTGCAAACATACTCAAGAATTGTACACACCAAATGGGGTGGACTATATGGCATATGAATTGTATTTCAATAAAGCTATTAAAAAACTATGATGTCCAACTTTTAGCTCTAATATATATGCAATCAAGGGTCGCTCGACTGGGATATGTTCTGAGAAATGTATTGTTAGTCAATTTCATCACTGTGCAAACCGCCAGAGTGCACTTACACAAACCTAGATGGTGCAGCCTACTACACACCTAAGCTATATGGTATAGTCTACTGCTCCTAGGCCACAAACCTGTACAGCATGCTACTGTACTGAATACCGCAGGCAAAACTGTAACACAATAGTAAGTATATGTGGATTCAAACATATCTAAACATAGAAAAGGTATAGTAAAAGTATCATATAAAAGATTAAAAAGGGTACACCTGTGTAGGGCACGTGCCACGGATGGAACTTGCAGGACTGCAAGTAGATCTGGGTGAATTGATGAGTTTGAGTAGTGAGAGTGAATGTGAAGGCCTAGGGCATTACTGTATACTACTGTAGACTTTATAAACACCATAAATTTAGGCTACACTAAATTCATTAAAAAAAAATTCTT
>NW_012153063.1:2266999-2268285 GCF_000956105.1 Propithecus coquereli | reverse complement strand
ATATTTAAAATGTACTATAGTTTAATGCTGCTTTGAAGAGCCAAAAAAAACAGAAAGAAAGGTACTGAAACTTGTTCTGTCCTGTAGTTGAAATACATGTTACTTGCTCCAACTGCTTGAGCAAGGGCTTCCACAGTAAAGAGAAAAAAAAAATCATCTGAAGCAGAAAGGTCTCAGTAGATAATCATACAGGTAAAGTTCACTATTTTTTTTTAAATGTAGGTATAAAATATAAAACTCACTGACGATTACATCAAGAAATATTAGAAACTCATCAAGGTAAGTTAATGAGCATGTAAAAAATAAATAAATACAGGAAGAAATTTAGTATACTAGTAAGTCTTACCGGGTAATAATGCCCCATGAGTTTCCCGCTTTTAAAAAAAATCAAAAAAAGACTGGTCTATATAAAATGTTCTTTCTCATTAAGAGAGAAAATTACAAAAACTTTTTTGGCCAAAATAATAATTGAAGGAAGCAGTCTATTCAGCACTGTAAGAACTTCAACAAAAAAAAGAGTTAAATTCAGACTAAATTCCCTTTGTGAGTTAACTCTTACACAGCTTCCCTGTCTCCTCATATACATCTTGATGATTTTATTAAAATTTTAAAAAATGAGCTAAAGAGGAAATGAGGCAATTCACATAACAATTTCCTGTCACCTGTTACAAGCTATTTGGTGTTTTTCATTTAAAGAAATAAAAACATAATGGCAGATACCATTAGTTTAAAAGGCTATACAAGACCTAAAAATAAAATCAGCTCACTAACTGGTTAATAGACACATCTATTAATATAATGAAATGTCTCAAAATTTATAAAAAGAATGAAGAAACTCTTCATGTACTAATAACAAACTAATTCATGAGCCATATTAAGTCGGGGGGGAAGCATGATACAGGATAGTGTGTGTACAGTATGCTATCATTTGTATAAGGGGGGAGAATACATACATATTTGCTTGTGCACGGATAAAGTACCTCTGAAAAGACAAAAAATTAGTAATACTTGGTGACAGAGTGAGGGAATGCAGGACATTTTGCTATATTATTTAGTTTCAAATAATGGACCATCTGAATGAATTATTCAAAAAACAATTGAAAATATAAAAAATACACTCCTTTTTATTTCATCAAAGGTGATCTCTTTGCTTTGATTGCTCTCTATGACATATATTCTGCATTATTAATCACTGTGTCCCCAACAGTTTCTTGGGGGCAGAGATAAGACAATTTAATTCATCTCTGGATTTGCTGTAGCTTCTGACTCAGTATATTAAATATAGT
>NW_012153063.1:2264195-2265719 GCF_000956105.1 Propithecus coquereli | reverse complement strand
ATGAATCTATATACAAAATAAAATTTAAAAAATCTTTTGGATAAGACTGAAGAACATATTAGAAAACAATTTTTTTTTTTCCAGAAAAAATCTCACAGAGAGTCCTTCCTCAGTGTTTGGAAATAAAATTATTTTCCCAATCCTTGTAGAAAAATTCCTTTTATTGCATCTTTTCAATTAAGTTTCTTGGCAATAACAAATTGTTACTGTGGTACTTTAAAGACTAGCAATACATCAAAGTATGTTTTGGGAAAGTGACTTGGATACAGAAAACAGTGCTTCTATTACCAATCAATATTTATTCCTAACCAGAAGCCTTGAATATATCAATCACGATTGAGTCATACACAGACTGATAAGTATTTTTAAAACAACCTGTCCATCTTTTGCACCAACTAATGTAACCGTTTTTGGTTTTACTTTCATATCAGGAAATGAGCAGTGAAAGATTTCAGTGGGCAACAACCAAAAGGATCTTATACTAAACCTTTAGAAGGCAGAGCAAGCTGAGGCTTAGAACGAAATTCTTGAGAAAGTATTACAAACTTAAATAGGTCACACTGCAGGTCCTCTAAAAACTGTCTTATAATCTTTAATGTGTCAATGACTTTTCTGCTGTCCCTCTTTGCCAACATGCGAAGAAAAAATAAGGCTTGTAGTTTAAATTGTTGTCAATCTCAAGACTGGGTTTACCTACTGCATGCGAGACAAACAATGGATACTTTTAAAGCCTATTTTTAGAATTAATATTAAATCAATCTTTCACTGAAGTTTAGACAAAAATATGTGGGAAACACAGTGGGAGGGGCGGAGGGAGATACAAGCGACCCAAACGTGGTTTGCAAGGTTGTGCCCCCCTCCCCCGCAAAATGATGTAAAACAAAAGTACATAGGCTAATATTCGTGTCAACGAAGTGTTTCAGAATGATAGACCTCAAGCGATTATTACCTTATTGAAAAGGGTTAAAAACCGAAACTGTTTTCAAACACCAGCTTCCCTTTTACAAGATCCCAACAGTTTTCTTAAAAAGTTATTACAAATATGTTTTTTTTAGCACCCCCTTCCTCCCAAAAAGAACGCATTTCCATGACTACTGGCTTTTTTTGAAAAAAAGCGGAGGGGTGAGGGAAAGAGTCAAAATTTCCCTAAAAAAGCACGAGCTCTCATCATCCAACTAAGCAGCAAAGGGCAGAAAACAGCATTTCCCCAACCATGAAGGAGCGGGCACGAATAAAATACAGCACGAGAGGAAGCCTTGGGTTTCGAACTTTATTGCACAAAGAGAGTGGAGAGAAGAGTAGGTCAGACGTTGCAGCTCTTCCCCTCGCGAAGCGGGCACGGCGGACTCGGAGACTACCGGGAAGGCAGCAGGCACCTTCACCTCCTCTGCCCTCAACTGTCTCCTTCTTCCTCCTCCACCCCCCACCGGCACCCAGGCGGCGGCTGCCCCGGCGGACGGCCGGGCCCGGCCGGGCTGGGACCGAGGCGGGCGGCGGGGGCCGGGCGAGCGGCGCGGGGGCCAG
>NW_012153063.1:2252924-2264055 GCF_000956105.1 Propithecus coquereli | reverse complement strand
CCGCCCCCCGCCATGAGCGCCGCCGCTGGCTGCAGGCAGAGTCGCTGCCGCCCCGGCCGCCGCTGGCTCCAGTCCGCCGCCATTATTCTTTGTTCGCTGCGAGCGGCGGCGATGTTGTGGGGCTCGGGCGGAGGCTCCATCTTTACCGCGGCCCCTCCTGCGAGGGGAAGGCCCCGAGCGCGGGTGTCCGGCGCCTCCCCGTCCCCCCTCCGTCCCCCCGGCTCTCTCCAGCTCCTGCCTCCTCCTCCTGCTCCTCTTACCGGTGGTACAAGCTCCTCCGTCACTGCTTTCGTTCGCGGCCCGGATCTCGCTGGAGTTTTATTCTCTCCCCCACGTAACACACCGCGTCAAACTACACCTCCGCCGCGTCACTCACCAACACTCCGCTTCTCCCAGCCGCCCGGGCCACAGGCAGCAGCAGCCGCCGCCGACTGAGGAGCCGCAGCCAGGGAGCCAGCCAGCGCCGCCCAGTGCCGAGTGCGCAGCGGCCGCACACGGAAACAGCCGAGCTCCGCCCGGAGCAGCTCGAGCGGCCCCGCCCCGCGCTGGGGGCGGAACTTGCCGAAGGCCTTCGGGTACCTCCGGGCGAGGCGAAGGCATTCCGCCAGGAGAGTGAAGGTGAAGGTGGGCTGAGACCGGGGCCAGGAGGAGGGGTCTAAGCCCCTCCGCTGCGTTCGGGTGGGTAAAACCAGACGGCGGAAATTTGAAGGAGGAAGCGGGGTTTGTGTGTGGCCTCGTGGGGAATTCCCGAGGGGTGTCGGTGACTTGACGGAAACCCCCACGCTGGCCTGCCGGGGTGGCCGTAAGCGGCGGGCTCTAGGGCAACTTCTCCGGGTCCCGGCTCGGCTGCAGAGCGCCGCCAGCGCGGGAACTTTCAAACGCTGTGGTGATGTGGGAGACGCGCTGCCTAGGCCGGAGTGCGGGAGTCGTGCGGGCTGGGGAGGAAGGGCTGCTGCGCCTCTGCGAACGCGCCCGGGGCCGGGACTGGGCACGCGAGGCTGCGGCGCTGCCCCGGCGGGACCCCGGGGCATGGTGGGCCCTGGGTGGGGACGGTTTTCCCGCGCCGAGAATCAGCGGAGAAACCTGGCGGCCGCCAGCGGAACACCTTTTCTTCGGGAGGCGGAGGCTCTGCAACTTGTGGCACCTCGCGGGGCTCAGCCCAGCAGCGGGGGCAGCCCGGGCTGTGGGTCCCATCGACGGCCCTCGGAGGCCTCCGAGCCATGACCTGCCCTGACCGAGGTTGCTCTTCAGCACTCGAAATATGTCCCCATCCCACCTGCGCGCCTTTCTTCAGCAACATCCTGTATCGCTTTCTTTTCTCAGCCTGTTCTCTACAGCAGTGGTTTGCACCCACTGCACTCTTTTCTTCACAACCCACCCCCACCCTATACCAAACTGTGTGACTTCCGTGGCCTGCGCTTTCAAGAGGCCGCACCCCTGACTCTCCATTCACCTTTTTATTGAACTCCGTAGCCCTCTCGGAGACCTGGGCTTTCAAGTCTTGTAATTCTTTCTGTTCCTTAAAGCAGACATGTCTTTAGGAAGCAGACAGACAGGGTTCAAATCTGGACTCCTGTTTACTGATTTCTGTTATGAAGAAAGAGTTGCCCTTCCTGGTACTATAGATCTCATCCCCTACTGCTTTTTCCAGGACTTTGGATGTAGGAGTATCCCCCTTTTCTTCTGTTATTTTCCACCTTTCCTTTTCTACCGGCTCTTTCCTATAAGCACTTAAACATGCTCAAGTCTCTCAATTATTTACAAAGTTTTCTCTTCCTAAATCCCTCTCCAACAACTCCAACTGTCTCTTACCTCATCCAGGGATGGGGAACCTGTGACCTCAAGGCCACGTGTGGCCCTCCAGATCCCCAAGTTTGGCTCCTTGACCAAATTTAAACTTTATTAAAAGGATTTGTTCTGTAAAATTTGGATTCAGTCAAAAGGCCACATGGATTCCCTCTCTAGTCTAAGTGGCTCTGAATTTTCATGGACTTAGAGCTTAATGTAAATCCAATGGATGATTTTCAGTACTCATTTTGTAAGACCTCATCCTAGTATTTGACACTGTTGACCACACGGTCTTCCAAATATACTCTTCCCTCTGCTCTTATGTCATAGTTTTCCTCCCTGCCTCTGTTTGCTCTTGAACAACCAGCTCCTCCTTCTTTATCCAGCTCTTCTATATTGGAATCCTGCTGAGTTGAATCCTGGCCCACTTTCTGAGTCCCACCATATACACTTTTCTATGTGGTGTCTTGTCCTCTTCTAGTAGCTTCAAATACCCTCTGTCAAAGACTCTCCATAACTCAAGCCTACATCTTGCTCTTGAGCTCTAGATTCATATTTCAACTGTCATTGCTACACTTTCATGTGGATGACTGGGGCATTTCAAACTCAACCTGTAAGTCATAATCCCTTCAAAACTCTCCTGCCATATCCCCTGATTCAGTTAAGGGTATCCTATCCATTTACTCAGTTTAAGCCAGAAACCTAGCATACCTCCAACATACATCACAATCACCTTGACCTCTCTGCTTCCTGAAAAACTGGATTTGTCCCCATGGCCATTTTTCCATTCCCATTCTAGTCTAAACTACCTTCACCTCTTGCTTGAAGTCCTACAATAACCACCACTGAGGTCCCCCAGAACTGCTCTTGCCTCATCCCAATACATTTGCCACACTACCACCAGACTAATTTTTTAAAAATACCAATCTGATCAAATCACTAACCTGATTAAATTCCTTCAGTGGGTTCCTTTTGCTTACTGAACACTATCTAAGCTCCATTATCTGGCCTTGTCTTTCTCCCCCTCTCCAACTGTCCCCCCTAGCTCTCTGCACTCCAGCCATAGTAGTCTTCTGCAGGCTCTCTCCTCAAGGAATTTACACATGCCATCCCACCCCCTAGAGTTCTTTTCTCTCATCCCCTCCTGCCTAACTGTAATTTATCACTTTCTTTTTCAATTCATCATTCTTGTAATTATTTGTTTAGTGTCCATATAATGTCTGTGCAGGTAGGGACCACATCTGTCTTGTTCGCTACCAGCTTTTCCTCTTCCCTCCCATCTCTAGCAACCACACAATGTCTAGAACATAGTGGTGCTTGTTAAGTATTGAATAAATAATGAATTTTGGTGTGGTCCCAGGCAAAGTTTCTTAACATTTTTGGGTTCAAATCCTGGCTCTTTTAGCAAGTTCAGGCTGCCATAATACCGTAGACTGAATGGCTTACAAACAACGGAAATTTATTTCTCACAGTTCTGGAGGCTGGAAGTCTGAAATTAGGCTGCCAGCATGGTCAGGTTCTGGTGAGGGCCTCTTCAGGATTGCAGGTGGCTGTTTTCTCTCCGTAGTCTCACAATGCAGAGAGAGGGCAAGCACTCTCTGGGGTTCTTTTTATAAGGCATTAATCCCATTCACGAGGGCTCTACCATCATGTTCTAATTATCTCCCAAAGACCCCATGTCCTGATACCAACACATTGGGAGTTACGATTTCATCGTATGAGTTTGCAAGGGACAAGGCAGGCACACAAACACTCAGTCCATTGCACTGGCTCAACCATTTGCTAGCTAGTGACTTTGGACTAATTGTTCATTCCTGTACCTCAGTTTTCCCATCTGTAAAATAAAGAATATGGTGGCACTTGCATTATAGTGTTATTGTGGTGATTACATGACATAATACATATAAAGTATACTTGGAACAATGTTTGGCATGTAATATGTTAATAAAAATGTTGCCTGTTACTAGCTTTTACTTGGATATCTCATCCTTGTGTCAAATACATTTTCAAAATTTAGTTCATCTTCCTGTTCTTCCTACCCTGACCCTATACATGATACCAAAATTTTGGAATTATCTATTCATGGCCTATATTTATCACCCACCAAATATGCTGATTTTTTTATTTTAAAATTTTCTCATATTCACTCTTCCTTTATTCACACCGACCTTCATTTAGGCTCTATCTCATCACATCTCATTTACTTTACTAACTTCCTAGGTACTTTCTAACTACAGGCCAGCTTCCCCTGTACACTTGTACCCTACTGTCAGACCAGTGGGCCTCAAACAGTTATTAAATCATGTATCCTCTTTGACTTACGCTCTAGCAGCCTCTGTTCCCACCTAACTTTGTTCAATCATTCATTCAATCATCCATTCACTGAAGTGCAAATTATTTTACCAAACGTTCTGGGTATACTCCAGATTTCAAATCCAGTCTCCCAATTTCATATATTCTGTTCTAGCATCTCCATAAACCACAGACATGAACTGGGAAGGTTAAACTTTCAGCATCCAATTTTTGGTCTCTGGTACTTTGAAGCCACTTCCATTTTTGTTGTTGTTGTTGCTAATTATTATTTTTTAGAGACAGGGTCTGGCTGGCTATGTTGCCCAGGCTCGAGTGCAGTGACTCTCCACAGGTGTGATCATAAGAACACTGAAACCTTCAACTCCTGGGCTCAAGTGATCCTCCTGCCTTAGCCTTCTGAGTAGCTGGAACTATAGGCAACTTCCACTTTTGACTCAGTTTCCCAATTGAAATATATGGTCAATATCAGGGAGATGAAAGTAGAAGGGAGCACATGGATCTTGAAAGAGGTCCAGAGTAGGGGGAAGATCCCATGAGATGATTATAAAAGGTTTCAAGGAGAAAGTGGTATTTGAGAGCTTTTTTCTAACCACAGCTTCCTTTTCCTGTTATTTTTCTTTCTTGCTTCTGCTGTCGAACCTAATTTTCACCCTCACTATGAACTCCAGTTCCATGAACCCTGCCTATCCTGTACTTCATCATCTCTTGTCACTTGATTTGCCTTCCTTTCTGACCCCAAGGCCATTGTGACCTACTTCATTTATTCTAAAAATATCTGTTCAGCACCTATGCATTCTTCTAGAAACTGGGGATATAGCAGTGAAGAAAACAGATTGTCTCTGCTCTCAAAGGTACTAAAATCTTCAGCCTCTCTACCTTCTGACATTTCTCTTTTTGCTCACTGTTTGATGTTATCATCCAGGCTCATGATTGCAGATACTATGTCTGTGTTGACAACTCTCAAAATTATATCTTCTCCCCAAATCACTCTCCCAAACCCCAGACTCATTTAAACAGCTACCTGCTCACATTTCCACTTGGATGTTGTCTTAGCCTGTGTCTCCCAGAAAGTAGAAACTGAGGCAAAAGCTGTGCTATTATATTACTAGGGAGAACGATCCCAGGAAAATGAAGGGAGGGAAAAGCAGTGAATCAGGGGAAGAGGTCAAGGTTCAATCAAAGGGATGCTAACACTACTCTCTGCCCCACTACTCTATGTTTTGTGTGGTCACCAAACAGACCCCCCTGGTAAGATGTATGGCCTGAGCAGGAGGCTAAATGCTGCCAGGTGGTTACTGCCTGAGTTGGTTGGCCAGTGGTGATGGGGGCAGAATAAGTGGCCCAAGGGCCCCTAGGCAAGTGAGGCCAAGAGGATCTGAGGTGCTACAGATGTCTACTAGACATCTCAAACTCAATGTGTCCAAAATGGAACTGCCTGCCCCTCTTGCATTTGCACCTGCAGCCTTTCCCATCTTAATTGCTGAGGTTAAAAATCTTGGTACAATTCTTAGTGCCTTCCTTTCTCCACATCTATTCCATCAGGAAATTTTATTGACTATACTTTCAAAATATATCCCCAGACTAACTACGTACCACCATTACAAGTGACCTGGGTCTGCAATGCTTCTATCTCTTGCCAGGATTACTGCGATTGCTTAAGAACTTTCCCTACTTCCCTTGCCTCGCGCTAGCCACACTTGTGCCTTGGCACCTTGGGGCTGTTCCATTCTTAAAGTGCTCTTTTCCCAAATATCCAGAACGTTAACTCCCTCACCTTCTTCAAATTTTTGCTGAAATGTTACCTCACTGGGACTGTGACCACACCACTTAAAATTGCAACTCTTTTATACC
This sequence comes from Propithecus coquereli, assembly GCF_000956105.1. Taxonomy (NCBI): domain Eukaryota; kingdom Metazoa; phylum Chordata; class Mammalia; order Primates; family Indriidae; genus Propithecus; species Propithecus coquereli. The sequence goes on along the minus strand of NW_012153063.1, from coordinate 2,258,103 downwards.
CTAGGTTCAATCTGTCATCAACTCCTCTTGTGCTCACTTCATCTCCACTGATAGCAACTTTTTCCAAGCCACTATCACCTTTGACTAGAATTTTGTATTAGCTACCCTTAACCTTCATTCTGTTCTCAACACAGCAGCCAGAGTGATACTTTTTAATACATAAAGCAGTTCATACCATGAGTTTTGACTCTGTTCAAAACTTTCCAGAAGCTCCCATCTCACTCAGAGTAAAAGCCAAGATTCTTACAGTTAGTCCTACAAGATCCCACACCTCTCCAGTCTCATTTCCTGCTGTTCCTCTGCCATTCTATGTTCAGCCACACTGGCCTCCTTGCTGTTCCTCAAGCACTAGACACACTGTCTCCTAAGGGACTTTGCACTTGTTCCTCTGCTCAGGGTGCTCCTCCCAGTCATGCGCATGTCTTCCTCACCTCCTCGGTTCTTTGCTTGAATGCCCCTATTTCTGCGAGGCCTTCTGCTACGACCCTGATAAAAATTGTTCACCTTACACCTCTCTGTTCTTTTGCTCTATTTTTCCCTTGACTGCTTTATTTTTCTCCATGGCACCTATCACTTTCTAGTACATTATATATTAACTCATTCATTCTGGTTATTGTCTACCCCCTCCAGGGCAGAGACTTTTGTCTCTTTTTTTTTCACTGCTATATCCTTAACATCTAGAAGAGTGCCTGGTACACAATTGGTACTCAAATATTTGGATGAGTGCAATCAGAATTTTGGATTTAATCTCCTGGGCATTTGGTTAGCATGAACAAGTTTTCCTCAGAGTGATCACCTCTGGATGCATCTATAAATATTGAGCTTCTGTATTGCAGCCTGCATCATGGTGGGGCCTGATTTCTATGTGGCTACACTCTCTGCCCTTTCTATCTCGGCTCCATATAATCTGAAAGAGACAAAGACCTCTTTGAAGCTTTGTGGTCTTCCTACATCCCAGGGTCAGAACTGAAGGACTGATCAGCAAGATTCTGGGAGCTTTTAATTATTATTTTGAGGTCCAAATGGTAAGATACTAGCACTACGGCAAGTATCTTACTTCTGGCTGAAAGCAACACCATGTAAACAAAGTCAAATGGCCTCTTATCTTCTTAGAAATTGCAAAAAGACCAGTGGCTGGCAATTAAAACCAAGAACAGCAACAAGCAAAAGATTTATTGGGTACTTACTTTGTGCCAGGCACTGTTCTAAACACATTTTGATGTGTTACCTAATTTAATCTTCATAACAACCCATTGAGGAAAATATTAATAGGAGAAACATTTTACAGATAAGTAAACTGAAGCCAGAGAAGAAATGTGTCTGAGGTCTTAGAGCCAGTAAGTGGCAGAGTCAGAATGTGAACCCAGACAGTCTGGCATTAGGGCCTGCACTCTTAACCACTGTGTTCCACTGCCTGTTTGTAGAATGAAAAGGAGGAAGGGATTTTGCTTTGAAAAAAAAAAAAGTAATTATGACTCCATCAGTATAATTCTATCATTCCGAAAGCACCTTAGCAACCCAAGCACTTTCTTTTGGCATCAACCCGGATGCCATTTTCATGCATGACACAAGATTCAGGCTGACTGGTTTCTAAGATGCCAAGGTTACTCTTCCTAGGCAAGGGAGTGGGCTCCTTGAAACACCACCAAGCCCCTCCTCTCCATCTTTGCTTCACTAGCTCCTGCTCTGTAGCTGAGCTCTGAAGGGTGTATCATAAACTCTGAGAGCTCTATCTAGCTCCCTTCCACCCTGCCCAACACCAACAGCCTGGTCTGGTTTAGATGCCTGAACTCTGTATTCTTATTTCCATCAAAATACCTATCATACTTGTCATTGTTTGTTTGTCTGTTTCCATGCCAGACTGTAACCTCTGTGATGGCAGAGATTACCTCTGCCTTATTCATTTTTATACATTTAATGCCTAGCATTAGTGTTTGGTGTTTGACACATTAAAGGAGTTTGATAAAAAAATTTTGAATGAGTAAAAGTGATATTTCTATGGAATATCTGCAATCATATCCATGCATTTAGGTGAGTTTTCTTGTGACCAGTCTAGTTCATTTTTTTTTAGAAAATGGAAAAGATGATTTTCTTTTAGTCTGCCTTCCAGCTATTGGGTTTTCATGTTGTGATATCATTGCTGATACTATAATGCTAGTTTTCAGTTACTGCTTCTTTCTGCTTCAGATTCAACTGACATTCAACTACTATGTGATAGATGTCTCACTGGGGTCTTTCACGTATACATGCTAATTTAAATTGAGATAACTTCTCTGGGCTTCAAATTCCTCAGCTATATAACCAAGAAACCTAATTGACTTGCACAAGATCAAACTGTATGTTTGAGAATTGGGGTCTGAATTTAGAACTTCCAATTCTAAGTTTAGCTTTCTTTTTTTTTTCAAATATGATATTGCTTTCCTGTTCCTATCTCTGATCCTTATCTACTAGTCCATGGGTAGCACTCATATTACTAAGTGACATGCATATTCATAATCTTGTGACATGCCCCTCTATTAAAAAAACTTTTCCTCCTCCCCTTTTTTCTATTTTCTGCTTTTATTCATTTCCTTCCCATTTCTACTGTGCCTACTTCTTTCCCAAACAGTGACAGGGTTTATGAAAACGTTTCTGGGGCCTGTTCTAATTTCCTGTTTGGATTGAAGGCTTTATTGTGATTTGGTTATTTCTAATATTATTTCTATTCTGTTGTTGTTTCTATATCACAAATAGATTTTAGAAGAGTCCCAGAGATTGAAGCACATACTATTTGGGATCCTGATCAAACAAGGTGATTGAACTCATGCTTTTTGCTCTGCTCTTTCCTGATGGCGCACAGTAGTGGAATAAGAAAAGTATTAATATAAACTCTTATGTTAGAACAATTCCCCCTTCTCCCTAAGATGGCCATGAATATGTTAAATATGGCAAAAGGGACTTTGCAGATGTGATTAAGTTAATGAGTTTGGGATGGAGAGATTATGCTGGATTATTTGGGTGGCTCCGGTATAATCTACAAAGATCTGTGTAAGGAAAGAAGGAGGCAGGAGAGTTAGAGTGGGATGGAGGGGGTTGGATTTGCTCCACTGCTGGCTTTGAAGATGGAACATGAGGCCCTGAGCCCAGGAATGCAGACAGCCTTTAGGAGCTAGAAAAGTCAAAGAAACAGATTTTCCCCTAGAGTTTCCAGAAGAAATACAGCCCTGTTGATGCCTTGATTTTAGCTTGCAGAGACTGATTTTGGACTTCGGCCCTCCAGAAGTGTAAGCAATAAATTTATGTTGTTTTAAGCCATTAAATTTGTGATAATTTGTTACAGGGGCAAGAAGAAATGAATACAACACTCCAGGGGAAAAAGAGCAGGAAAGGAGATAATAGCAGTTAAGAGAATTCAACGCATGTTTGGAAGGTGGGAAGTGGATGGAGGAAAGGTGACTTGGCGGAGTAGAGGAAGCTGATACCTAAGTGCCTGCAGAAGGAATTGGAGGCTGCACCTCTTCATTTCTTTTGCAGAGGTCAGGAAAAGAGTACACAGGGAGGCCTACAGAACATTTAGCTAAATATTTAAAAGATACAGATAAAGCTAAAAAACCACTAACTAAAATATATTCTATCCTCCTATCTTGAGAAATGCAGAGGAAGGACCTCCACATGGGAGTACTCCAATGAAGACATCTACTCATCGTCCAGTTACCCTCAGTTGTCAAGTCCTGTTCATGCACACAGAGCTTTCGTCTATCTTTTTAGTGCCTTACTATTTAATATGACTGGACAACCAGGGATTAGCATACATGAAGGAAATCGTTCAACATGAAAGAGAGAAATCAACAAATTATCCAACCAACTGACCAACCAAACAGAAAATCAGATGTGTATGATTGTATTGAGATGAGATTTGAACAAGTGGTGGAAGGTTTTGAATTAGTGATATGCACTTAGAAAGCTAAGTAAATGAAAAGAACAATACATTTATTAACTCCAGGGAAAATAAAAAGTTGGGTAGGAGAGGAAAAGTAATCATAGTTTATTATATGGCTTACATCTGACTAAAATACAAGGTCCTAATAATGTAAATACTGATTATTTATCTAACCAAAATAATAATATACAGTGAAAGGTGCATACGTGTGGTAGGCATGAAGAGAGGGAAGAGAATAGACCCTCATTTCCATGATGAAAAGTCAACAAATAATGCCTAAAGCAGAAATACCAAGTTGCCACAGTTAAAACATATATTGTTTAGAGATATGGTAGTCAATTCCAAAGAATCAACTAAAAGAACTCACAGTGGTTGTCTCTGGGGAAGAGTAAATATTTTGTGAAAGGACTGTTAACTCTTCAAGCATAAACATGTATAACTTTGACAAAACTAATTTTTTTTTAAGACAGTGTTTCCCTCTTTTGCCCAGGCTAGAGTGCACTGGCATTATCATAGTGCACTGCAACCTCAAACTCCTGGGCTCAAGCGAGCCTTCTGTCTCAGCCTCCCAAGTAGCTAGGATGACAGGTGCATGCCACCATGCCTGGCCCAATAAAACTAAATTCTTAAAAAAAAAGACTAAAAGATTATCTTAAGAGGAAAAATTATAGGAGATATTTTCCTAGATTTGAAACACATGGGCATTAAGATTGAAAGAAATATTCAAATCTCTTGAAAAAGACCCATGTCAAAGCATATGACTGTGAAGTTTTAGAATACAGTTATTAAAAAAAAAAGGACTTAAAACCCTGTAGGTGGGAATTAAGGATCACATACAAAGGTAGGAAAGAGAACAGCACTGGACTTCTTGACAGCATCATTGGAAACTAGAAAACAATGTATCAATGCTTTCTAATTCTGAGAGAAAATTATTCCAAATCTCATATTCTGTTATTTTCAGACAATTAGGTCTTTGCCTGTCAGGTTGAGGGGTCAGGGGAGAGGGAATGGCACCTATTGCTTTTCTGACAGGTTGGGTTGTTAGATGACTGCCTCTCTCTGGGTGGGCACTAGAAGATTGGGGGTAGGAGACTGCTGTTTGCTCATGAGCTTTTTTTGTATCAAGTGAGTTTTTAAAACTATGTGATATAATCATTTAATATAAGCTCTAACTATTTTTTAAGTGGATAGAAATTTAGCTCTACTTTATCTGATATATTTGTGTGTGTGTGTGTGTGTCTGTGATGTGTATGTTTCCAG